>NC_087345.1:122254717-122557747 GCF_030014295.1 Loxodonta africana | reverse complement strand
TAGTCCAAAAGACTAATGGATCACATGAACCACAACCTCTAGCAACCTAAGCTTAGAAGAACTAGATGGTGCCTGGCTACAACCACCAACCACTATGACAGGGATCACAATAGAAGGTCCTGGACAGAGTGGGAGAAAAAAGTAGAACAAAATTCAAATTTACAAAAAGAGATCAGACTTACTGGTCTGACAGAAACTGGAGGAACTCCCAAGACTATGGCCCCCGGATACACTGCTAACTCAGAACTGAAGCCATTACCAAAGTCCACCTTTCAGCCAAAGATTAGACAGGCCTATAGAACAGACAATAACACATGTGAGGAACATGCTTCTTAGTTCAATCAGGTATACAGGACCAAATGGGCAACACCTGCTCAAAAACAAAGCTGAGAAGGCAGGAAGAGACAGGAAAAATGGACGAATGGTCACAGAGAACCTAGAGTGGAAATGGGAAGGGGGAGAGTGCTGATACATTGTGGGGTTTACAACTGATGTCACAAAACAATTTGTATATAAGTTTTTGAATGAAAACTAATTTGCACTGGAAACCTTCACCTAAAACACAATAAAGTAAATAAATAAACACGAATATTTGATATCTTCTCTTTCTTTCCCATTGCCATCAAGTTGATTCCAACTCATAGTGATCCTATTGACAGAGTAGAATTGCCCCATAGGGTTTCCAGGGAGCATCTGGTGGATTTTCACTGCCAAACTTTTTGTTAGCAGTCAAATGCTTAACCATTGCGCTACCAAGACATAGCCTTTATTAGTGAGGAATTTGGCAGCAGCTTAGCTGAGTTATTCTGGCTTCCGCTCCCTCATAAGGTTACAGTCAGGATGTCAACCAGCATTTCAGTTACCTAAAGGCTTGACCAAGCCTGAAGGATCTGCTTCTAAGATGGCTCATTCACAAGGCTGGCAGTTGATACTGGCTGCTGGAAAAAGCACTCAGTTCCCACCAGAATGGCCACTTTATAAAGCTGATGAGCTGTCCTCAAGATGTGGCAGCTGGTTTTCCCCAGAGTGAGTGATTCAAGAGAGAGCAAGGTAGGAGTTGCTACTTTTATGGCCTAACCTCAAAAGTCACACTTTGACAATTTCTTACAGGTTACACAGGTCAGCTTTGTTCAGTGTGGGTAAAGATTGCACACAAGAGTGTGAATATCAGGAGGTAATACTCATTGGGGACCGCAGCAGGGGCAGACTACCACTGATGCCCTGATACAAATGCAGAGGAAAGTATTGGAAGTGAGGCTGGCAGACTGAGTTAGCAAGCAAAGCAGAGTAGAATGTTCCAAGCAAAGGTATCAGAGTATGCAAATATATGGAAACATGAAAGAGTGATTGGAAGTGTCTAAGTATCACTCTGTTGTAGGATTCAGCATTTTGAGGTAGAGAGGGTGGTGTTGGGGGAACGCAGTGAAAAATAAGGCTGTAAGGCTGGATAGATTGTCAGAGGTGAACTCATGAAGGACTTTGCATGAGAATATTTTCTATTGTTTTCTAAGAGGAGAGGGTAGCTTAGCCAGATTTTAATTAGGCTAAAGCCACTCAAATTTAGTGCACGTGTTGCAGTGTTAATGTCTGACTTAGAAGTGGAGTCAAATGTCTTTAGCATGCATATCCTGCCTTCTTTTTCTTTCTCCAGTTCTCCTTTCCTTTAACAAATCTGAAGCATAAGGTGCACGTTAGGGTGAATAGAGAAGATATTCAATGTGGGCAGATTACACAAGAGTGTGACTAGCAGGAAGTAACGATCACTGGGGCTATCGTAGAGGCTGACTACCACTGATGCCCTAGTACAAACTGAAGGCAGGAACACTTCATGCAAAGGAAAGCACTGGAAGTGAATCTGTTCCAAGTTTATCCAACTATTCTGAGAAGTCCCCATTATGAAGTCCCACTGGCTTGCTGAGGGATTTGCAGGGACTCTGGTTAAAAACTAAGTAATCAGTGTCAGTCAGTGACAGTGCTTGAGTCAAGAGCTGCCATCATTCTGAAAGGACATTTTATACATGTGTCAGTGTAGCAGATTAGCTTGGGATGCTTCAGTCTTTTCAGCTATAATCATAAACAAGGAACATAACACTGTCACGTTAGCATTTTTAAGAAAATGAAGGACAACACTACTCTTACACACACACATCAATTAGGCCTGGGACACTATATTAGGAACCATTATCTACCCTCTTCAAGAACAGAGGCAATTCATTAAAGCCAACTTCCAATTTTTCATAGAATAAGGAGTAGGAATAAGACAAAATTAGAATTTTTATATTATCCCCAATTTTATTTTCATTACTATTGTCATATTCTTTCAAAGTACCTCTAAGCAAGTCAGCTTAAAAAACAAAAATTAATTACCTAAAAAAAAAAACAAATTACCTAATCCTGGTGCCTTCTACTAACTCATTCACTTGCCTTGGCAAATCACTTTCCCTTCTTAAGACAATTGCTTAATGCACAAAGTTAAGGAATAGGCATGGTGATCCTGTAAGTCTTCTCAGATAGTAAAGATTTCATGTTATGAATTTCACTCTTCAAAGCCCACACTCTCATTGGAGATGCTAATGGATGTGGGAATTGTGAGATGTGAAAAGATATAGAAATTCACAAGCCATGTAATCAGTATCTGAATAATTTAAAATTTCATGTATTACTAGACCCTGTGTTTTACTTGCTATTGACATGACTCAGATAACAAAAGAGTCATCAAAAAACTCTTAAAGAAGAGGAAATTCCTTTTGCTGATTCCTGGTCTAACTTTTTCAGTGAGTCTTCTAATTTGTTTAGTATACTTCTTAGGGAGAATATTGTACACATTTAAAATTTACTGTCCATTAAAACATAGATAATTTTTTTTTGTTGTGTATTTTTAATATTACTTTTTGGACTTTACACCTCCTTATTCAGTCTACTGTTCCTAAGACTTTTCTTGGTTCTCTGTAAGTTTTCTCAGTGCTTTGCTACTGACTTACACAGCTCATGAATCTGCAGGTTCCGAGGACCAGGAAGTCCTTCCAGCAGTATGAAAAGATACAGGAACTACTAGCAGACAGGGACAAAAATCCCATTAAGGAAAGACACAATGAATTTCACAAGCAGGGGCATGGTGGAAGGCAAAAGCTCTGATGGACCAGAGTTACCCCGAAGTTCTCTTCCTCCATTACGGCTATTTGAATTCATCATAGACAAAATCTAGACTGATCACTTAGTTTGTTGTCAAGTGAAGAAGACTGTTTGGTAGTAGAGATCATACAAATGAGTTGAACAAGGAAGATGAAAATCTCACAGCAGTTACACAATTGGAAAAGATGCAGCAAAATGCAAAATTATAAGTGGGAAAATAAATCAGTATGTATTGATGAAAAAGTATGTGTGTAGTGTCTGTGTCACTACAACAACATCAATAATGGGTTGTAGGTAGCAATGGGTCAGATCAGATTCAGATGGCCTTGTTGTGTGATGTATAAAAAAAGGCCCCAACCTGTGGCCAGTTAGTATATGTTTCAGTTACTTAGTACTGTGCAACAAATCACACCAAAACTTAGTAGCTTAAATAAGTAACCATTTTATATATTTTTGATTTTGCAGTCTGGGCTGGGCTCAGCTGGGTGGTTTTTCTGCTGGTCTTACCAGTGTTACTTGTGTGACAGTACTCAGCTGGTGAGATGGCTGGAGACTTGGCTTAGCTGGGACATGGGCAGCTGGACTTTTCTCCCTGTAGTCTTAGGGCAAGAATAGATGCTATAACGTCTTCTTAAGGTTCAGGGCTGGAGCTGGCAGAGAGTCACTTCTGCCACATTCTATTAAGTTTGAGATACAGGGCCAACCCAGATTCAAGGAAAGCAGATTTTACAAGGATGTGTACATCAGGAGGTATGATTCATTGAGAACTACTAACGTGACTGAGTAACATAGATATACAAAGGTTTAAGGTGTACTAGAAATCTGGAGATTCAAATTTAAGATGGTGAATGAAGGATTTGGAAAATGAGTAAAAAAGATTGAAGTCATAGGCAGAAGGTCATGTCTAAGGGTTCCCAAAGGAGAGAAAACATGCCAAAGAAATCTCAATAGGCAGACCAAGATCTGTGTCCAGAGTGTGAATTGGGTATAAGAAAACAGTTGAGGGATGGAGTTGAAATACAAGTAAAACAAGAACTTAGCTAAAATTTACTGTAGAAAGGGAGGTCCACAAAACAGAGCAGCTAGTAATGGTAGATGGATCTTTATAGTAAATAAGAAAGGAACGTATTATGTTAATTGAAAGCCTAAGTAGTGAATATAGTTTCCAGAAAATAAAAATGATGACTGAGTTTGGCGGGCAATGGTCTAAAATCAAGCTGTGAAAGTTCAAATACATTATCATTTAAGCTACATCACTTGAAACTGTCTTATTCTTTTTTATAAAAACATATTAAAAAGTCTAATAAGTTTATTAATGGTTACCCCATAAGGAGGAAATTAGGAAATGTCAGATCTTTAGCTATGGGCAGGATGAGCTGCCTAGGTAGAGTATAAATATTTTGAAGGGCAGGGAAAATTTCTCTTTTTCTATACCCACAAAACTCTTCCCCTTCTAGTGAGATGTGCTTAAAATTTTCCTTAATTTTTTTTTCTTAATATCTTTCCAATACTTCCAAGAATACAAGACTTCAGTTATTTGGAACAGTTATTTAGAACAGTTAAGGTCCAGACTGAAAAACAGAAATCACATTAGGTATTTCAACAGAGGAAATTTAAAATAAGGAATTGACTAAACACATTTTGGAAGAATGAAAATCAAAAAAGGAACACTCAGGTAACACAGAAGAGCAACTACTGGGCGCAGCCACCACTCTAGGGCTGAGAGAACAAAGGGAAGAAGTTGGAGGTATAAGAATTTAGAAGTTTAGGGAAGAGTCCCTGCAGAGTTAGGATTCAGACTTCTGAGCAAGGGAACCTACCTAGTTGCTTCTGGTACCTCAGAGAGTCAGTGGAGTGAGTGGTCCATGGATCAAGGACTAAGACCTTTGAGGAGGCCTTTCCCGGCTGATGCCTCTGAGGTATCTGAGAGTGCTGAGGAAAAAAAAAAAGCTGGGGACTGGAACCACTGCTACAGCTAGGCGATTATGGACAGTGGCGTATGTTATGGATTGAGTTATGCCCCCCCAAAATGTGTGTCAACTTGGCTAGGCCATGGTTCCCAATATTGTGTGATTGTCCACCATTTTGTCATCTGATGTGAGTTTCCTAAGTGTTGTAAATCCTACCCCTATGATGTTAATGAACAATGGACTTAAGCATGACAATGATTGTAAGGACGGTGCAGGACCAGGCAGTGTTTCGTTCTATGGTACATAGGGCTGCTATGAGTCAGAACTGACTTGACAGCACCTAATAACAACAACAATGATGATGTTAATGAGGCAGGGTTAGAGGCAGTTAGTTTATGAGGCAGAACCCAATCTACAAGATTAGGTTGTATCTTGAGTCAACTTCTTTTGAGATATAAAAGAGAGAAGCAAGCACAGAGAAGGACCTCATACCACCAAGAAAGTAGTGCCACGAGCAGAGTGTGTCCTTTGGATCCAGGGTCCCCTGTGCCAAGAAGGTCCTAGATCAGGGGAATATTGATTACAAGGACCTTCCCCCAGAATTGACAGAGAAAGCCTTCCCCTGGAGCTGGCACCCTGAGTTCAGACTTCTAACCTTCTAAATGGTGTGAGAATAAATTTCTCTTTGTTCAAGCCATCTGCTTGTGGCATTTCTGTTATAGCAAAAAAAAAAAAAAAAACTTTTTTTTTTTTTTAGCAGCACTAGATAATTAAGACAGCGTATTAGAAAGTAAATCTCTGTTCTCTCTCCATGGATTCCCTGGATGGTGCAAAAGGTTAATATGCTTGCTGCTAACCAAAAAGTTGGTGGTTTGAGTTCATCAAGAGGCATTTCGGGATAAAGGCCTGGTGATCTACTTCTGAAAAACCAGCCATTTAAAACCCCATGGTGTCCAATCCCAATCTGACACATGTGGGGTTGCCATGAGTTGGAACTGACTCCATGACAACTGGTTTGGTTTTATTCTCTTTTTCTAATGCCCTGTATTGATGGTGCCTACAGACAAAAGAGAAATACTGTTTGCAAAGTCCTACCCCTAGTATCACAAAGTAGAGAAGAGTAGAAAGACAATAGCTTAACAACCAATACATTGACTATGAATAGAAAGATTTGAAAACCTGTTTTCATAGAGAAGAGAATCTAGGGAAATAGATTCTATTGGCATTGGAGGAGAACATAAATAAGGGGGAATGTGGACAAAATAACTGGGAATGTGGACAATAGAATAGGAATGTAACTTTGCCGTAGTTTTGCTGAGTGTCAATTTTGACTGAGATATTTGGTACCTCTGGATAATAATATTAACGTAGAAAAACTAAAACGTTACAAATATTAGTAAATATACAAATAGCAAAATAATATGCACTTATACTGAAAATGTACACTGCCTATCCAAACTATGCTAAGCACTCTATAGAAATACTTTATACCCACAGTGATGTAGTCTTCAGTGACTCGATAAAATGAGTAAACTTATTGGAGATACAAGATGTGACAATAGTAATATACTTGAAACATCAAAACATAATCACTTTGGGAAATTATACAATATTACAAATATTTAAAGAGCTGGCTTTGGATCATTACCATGTGCCTCGCCTTGTCTTAGGAACCCTGGTGGTGTAGTGGTTACGTGCTACAGCTGGTAGCCAAAAGATCAGCAGTTTGAATCCACCAGGCGCTCCTTGGAAACTCTACGGGGCAGTTCTACTCTGTCCTATAGGATCGTTATGAGTCGGAATCGACTTGATGGTAATGGGTTTGCTTTTTTTTGGCCTTGCCTTAAGTGCTTTAAGGACTAATTCATTTAATTCTTACTTTAACCATATTTCTCTGATTTTCCTCATTTTATAGATGAGAAGATTATGACAGCGGTTAAACAACTTGCCAGTGATCACACAGCTTTAAGAAAGAGAGCTAGGATTTTCATCCAGGTGTTCTGGCTCTTAACAACTCCACTCTACATCGTTAGTATAAACATTTTTGGATTAAAAAAAATCCTTTAATGTCAAGTTCAAGCCCAGTTTTCTTATTTATGAATGTTGTTGTTGTGTGCTTTTGGGTTAATTCTGACTCCTAGGGACCCTATAGGACAGAGTAGAATTGCCCCATAGGGTTTCCTAGGCTGTAATCTGATCATTAGGTCTTTTGTTCTGTGGAGAGGCTGGTGGGTTCAAACTTGAGCTTTCAGTTAGCAGCTGAGCACTTAACCGTTGTACCACAAGGGCTCCTTTTTATCTATAAATAAGGATAATAATTCCAACCTGATAAGATTGTTGTAAATAGCATAATATTTATGAAAATTTTTAGTATAGGCTTTGTCATACATTAAGTCCTTAATAAATGTTAGTTATCTTTTATATTTCTGAATATCTTCTTTGAGGTAGGAGAAATGTAAGTCATTTGGGGGTGCACATGGTATTTCAGAAGTAACCAAAAAAATCACTGTAACCAAGATTAATGAGCAAAGGGACAGATCATACTGACAGCTAATATAGCTTGATAAACAAGATTTTCTGTGAAGTGTAGAGACGGATTTTCTTATGTGATTTCTAAACTGCTAGTTATATTAATAGACCATTATCTGAATAATCATCCTATTTTTTAAAATCTCAATTTCCTAAGTAAATGCTGAGGGAACAAAACAATTACGTAAAGAGGCCCGTTATAATAGCTTACCTTTTGGTATTCCCCAGTAGCCCTATTCAATCTGCTCTCAAAAGGGAAAATACCATTTTGGAAGTGGAATAGAAACAGACCCTAAGGTGATTTGTTTTTCCATTTGCTTTTAAGAAAAGGGAGATGAGAGTATAATGCAGAGTAATGGCCACATTGTGTGATCGTGGATAGAGCAAATATAATAGTAGGCTAGTCTAGCATGAAACAATGACTCTGATTCTGTCTCATTATTCTAAAAGTCCGAGAACATGTGTATACAAATGCTCTAAATGAAAGCCCTGTTTGTGGGGTTATTTATTGAAGAGACCTTGTGAAAACATCCACGCAAGACCAGGCCTCCATAGTGGTTAAAACTAACTTGAGCGGACCACAAAGAAGAAGCAAAAATAATGCAACACTTTGCTCTTGGGGTGTTTTAGGAAATTTAGAAATATGTGTAGAACTGTAATACCAAAAGCATCTCGGGTTTGTAACCAAGGCAACTCTTCCAGCTCTGCGTTCAGGCTTTCCTGTTGATTATCTATTGTAATGCCAATAATTGCAGCTGAGAGGAGTCTCTGTTTGTTGTGAGAGACAATTAGCACTTGAAATAAAATAACAGATTTAAATAAATTGGGGGACTGAACAGTGTGACCCGATCTCTTAGGAACAAGCAACAGCTTTGGAATATGACTAACTCTTGTGTTTACAGCAGCCTCCAGAGAGAGGGAGTCGTCATCCAATGTTACTGGAGGTCTTATTGGTGATTAGTTGTTATGGTGAAAACCATTTGTTTGTTCTTCGATTATATTGGAAAGTTTAGTAAATCCAAACCTGCAAGAAGGTGATTCTGAATTTTCAACGATAGGCTTATTCAAACAACTTGTCTCTATATGTAATGCTTCCTTAAAAATATTTCCTACAATTACCATCATAATTACTCTTCACTATTATATGGACTGTATTTTAAATTGCTATTTATTTTTAATTCAGATGTTAATGGAAGGCTTGCAACTCCTGATCTACATGTCTTTTCTTCACCTGCAATTTTTGCTTTCAAAACGAAAGTCACCATTAGGAATACGACCATTTACTGACACCATTGCATGGCACAAAGTCTCAAAAAAAGTCAGTGTTAATTAACCTGCGAATCCATGAGTCTTGGAGAGCTTTTCATAAGTCTCAATAAATCTGTAGTGTTCCAAGGACAAAAAAGTTTTCTCTGACTCAACCATACTTGTTTTCAGAGTTTCATTTGTTATTACTATAAATAAGCCCTCTGGTCTCATGTTTACATGTGAAGGGATTTCTGCTGGAAAAATTCCCCTGGCCTCTCCCTTCAGTTGTCTGATTGGTGAGTTTCAGAGAAGAAACCGAACTTTCTGGACTCAGCTCCTTCTGGGCTTTTCTTTTTCAGGGTAAACACGTCCACAGGGCTCATGCGTCTTGTCAGCCCCTCTGCCATGTGGTAAGGGTGCTGTTTCTACGGGAGGGATAGCCTGCAGCTGTCGAACAATACCAGTGAATAAGGAAACAAGTCTTTTAAATTCAGCGATAAAGGCAGATAAAAAGCCACATTCTCCACTCAGCTTTAACAGTAATAAAGCTGTTGTTTGATCTCCATCTGTCTATCTTTCCTATCTCTAAATTGGTTCCGAATTAAATTGGGAAAGAGGGATGTTATTTATTGGCTGCCCCCAAACAGCTAACATATGTTTTCCATATAAAATGTCACTGACAAATACTAATGACAAAGTCATAGAATATAAATTCCATGAGAACAGAGCCCTTGCCTGCCTTATTCATTGCCATTTCTCTAACACATAGAGCAGTGCCTACTACATAGAAGTTGTCAAAAAAGATTTGGTGAACAAATGAATGAAGTTACAGCTTCTTTAGTTCAGCGCACATATTCCCCCTTGCATTTCAAAATGAAGAATTTGAGGTGCTTCATATTTCTATAATGCCCACAAGGTTACTGAAATAGGTTCTCTACGTGAGTGAAAGCATCAGAACCACTGTGGAATCACTGAATTATTCATAGCAGAGAATGACAGTGTCATATGCTATGGGTAGGAACCTAGGCATCTCTAAGGCTTGTTCTCTGGCCCAGGACGGAGGAATCTGAAAGGAAGGGGAAGGAACAAAGAACACTGACACAGGCCAGTGGTACAGGCTGGTCCTAAGGAACACATGGAAAGGATTTGAAATGTGAAAGTGGATCACTAGATAGATAATGGAGCTCAAGTAATACTGGGTATGAAACAAATAGTAAAGTCTCTGAGCCACTGCCTCCAACGAGATGTGTAGACTGACAGAGTGACATAGCATAGGACATTAGGAAATAGTAAGTCATTCTTGCTGCCAGTGAAGTCTACTCTTTGATCCTATCTGCCAAAGAGACAGTAATTGGCAAAGAGTTCTATTATAGCAGGACTGAGTGCTCTGACCCAAAAAACAAACAAGAAGGACAAACACCTAGAACTCTGCATATTGGAGGGACATAAAACCCCTGAGGAAACTAATAAAGAGGGTGCCTAAAAGGAACTCTGCATTCGCAGATGAAAAAACCAAGAACTTGTCCTAGAGAACTCAAAACTAAGAAAAGGTGATCCTAGAGCACTAGAGTATAGAAGAACTGGGACAACACAGAGAAGAATAGAGATGAGCTATTCTTTTGCTCACACTAGCTTATGATTCCTTAAAGGAATCGGTATGTGATCTCCACTGTATAGTGTTTATAATTTTTTGTCTATATTTAGGCCTAAGTATAGCAAAATCTATGTATGGATTCTCCAGAGGTCTCTTAATAAAATCTTAAGGCCGCATCACTCCTTTGAGTATTATTATATCTAGATACTGGATAGGACTCAGCTATGAGAATTATCATGATAGTGCTTAGCATGGGTAAGAGCATGCAAACAAGAATTGTGTAATTCTGTCTTAATAAGGTGCATTCTCTGTGGAACAGAGTCCCTGGAGCCCTGGAGAGTGCTTGGGTTTGAGCTCTACCCAGCCACTTACTGGCTAGCTATAAAAGCTTGGTCTAGTTATTCATCATATTTAGCCTCAGTTTCCTCACCTGTATGAATGTACAAATGAGGATTATAACAGTACTTATAGAGCTGTAGAACCTGTGAGTCAACAAGGTGAGTTGTATATATTAAATAAATATTTATAGAAAATTAAATGATTACCTGTTTATATAAGTTCAATATGTTTCTCAAAAAGATAAGGGCTTCCATGCAAAGTGACTGGCATATAATCAAGTTTACACAAATGGTTAGATATGACTATTAATGGATCTGGCAAACATGTGTTAAGTCCCTGCTGTGTACTGAGTCTAGGGCTGTCAAAAATGTGCTGAGTATCCAAGTATAGTCTCTAATCCTACTTTGTATTTCATGTTTATCTCAGCCTCTCAAAAGTTGATAATTTTTTTTTTCGCTCAACGATAGCACTAATTTTTTCTTCCAAAAAGCATAAACAGTATTTGACTGGGGTACTTCTCCCTTTCTCTTCCCCTTTCCTGTTGGAGCTGTAGTAACAAGTGAGATAGTGGGGTGACCAGTAAGCCCTTGTTCCTATGCTTTTCCCATCGTGGTGTCTTCAAGGGCTCTTATTCTCACTGCCTATTTCTTACCCTTTTCCTTCCCTGCCTGTCTTCTCACACATTTCTAAGCCCCCATAATGTACACTGTATAGTGCTAGAAGTTGTGGAAAATCCCAAGAAGTACACACAAACACGCTCGGTGTGCTCAAGCATTTAGAATCTATTGGAAGAGACAAGGCATAGAAAGTTACATATAAGAGCTAGTAGCAATATAAGATACTACTGTAAAATGTTCACCAAGGCCGTTTATGACATGAATCAGTAATATTCCTTACAAACTTAGCATATAACACTGTCAGACTCGGCTGTGAATAATTTAGGGTTTCTGATCCTTCTTTCACATAGAGAATGTTACCCTACATAGCATGAAGATGTAGAAATCACCTAATTCTAATGATGGCTGATGAACTTAATACCTTAAGCAGGAAAAAGTTACAAGTGACTACATAAAGGAAATTCAGTATCAGTAACGCGTTTGGAATTTGACACAATTATTTGCTAGAGGGACTCTTGAAATCATCACCAAATTCCTACTGGGGTGTATATGAGCATACAATGTGAAAAGAAAATTTGCTGAGTAACAATAAATAGTGGTGTTTTGGTAAATGGAGATAATGTGTTTGGGAAAATACAATATGAAATACAGATATTCATACAGGAGAAAAAACTTGGAAAGTAGTACTGCTAAATGGACTAGGGTGATAACTGGCCACAAATTCATATAAGCATGTGTAATGTGCAGGGGTGCTGGGGGAAAAAAAAGGCAATATGACTTTAGGTGGACTAAGCAAAGAAATCAAATTATAGATCAAGAAGAATATAGGCAAATCTGTTTATATCTCCTTGGTGATATAAACACTTTTGGGATAATATACATGATCTAAACATTTCAGCACAAGGAAGACATTGAAAAACAAAGAGGATCCAGACAAGAAAAGCACAAGTGGTTATAAAGACATGCCAGATGGATTTATGAGGTATGAATGGCACAACAACCTAAGTATGTGCACATATGTGGGTATCCCTTACAGAAACCTAGTGACTATCAAAATAACTGCAGTCTTCTTTGTAGTTCTGTTGTGAGGGCTAAGCATTTGTTGGCTTAAGTAAGATCCCTTGCCTTGAAGAGGAGTTTATTTTAAAATTGTCATCAGGCAGACCCTAGTCAGGAAATAAAAATAAATGCAGTTTACATGTAATTGTCAAATTCAAACTCATTTGTAATAAACTAAGAAGACTATAGTTCTAAAAACAAATGGTTCCAGTAGTAATCTTGGTGCAGTCAAAATGAAAAAATAACAGCTGATGATGAGTAATTGTTGCAGAAATTTTTTTTTTGGCCAATAACCCAAGTGCAGAATTTGAAATTTATAAATATGCTAATATTTTAAAGTGAGAGGTGATTAATAACCTTAGGAGAGGAAGGGAAGTCTGCATCCCACTGATCTCCTGGGTCTGCATCCCACTGATCTCCTGCTCCCTCAGGGGTTCTCTGTTGTGCTCCCTGTCAGGGCAGTAATCGGTTGTGACCGGGCACCATCTAGTTCTTCTGGTCTCAAGATGATGTAGGTCTCTGGTTCATGTGGCCCTTTCTGTCTCTTGGGCTCATATTTATTGGAATAAATAAATAAAGGGAAAAGTGAGCTAAAAGGTGACGTGTACCTATTCAGTGATACAGCTTCTTAGAAAAGTTGAGAGAGCTTGGACTGATTTAATTATAGCCAGGAAGATGCTTAAAATTACCTGGTTCACTTCAAAAAAGGATGACTATTATGTTATAAGCCTTATTATATAAATATGTGAAGAAAAGAGTAACATTTTAAATGTAGGATAAAAATTGTGATAGAGATACTAATTACTTAAATAGTATAAAAGAAATAACTTTAAGCCCTTATGTAATCAACTGACACTTTGGTATTTTAGAGTGAGCTGAAAAAAAGTGTCAGCAGCAAATGTGAAGCATCATAGACATGCCTCAGAAATGATAGTCTTTTATTTATAAATGTACTTTAGAATATATTCAACAGAAATGATTTTCTATTTGGAAATAATAATTGCCTATAAATACTGTATAGAAAAGTTATAGGCAAACACACAACTTGTAAAACTAAAGTATTGTAATGATTATGGCTTCACATATATTTATGCTTGGGTTTATGGGAAGGGTTTTGAAATTCATGCACAGCATTGAAAAAAGTTATAGGACTGATGATTCAAATTGAGGTCAACCAAGTTATAAATCAAATCATAAACATACTTCACAGTACATTTAGTTCTAACATAGTTCATAAGATAACCTGTTTACTTGCTAAAACAAAACATATAAAATTTAAAATTTGTTTTAGAATTATCTTTTTTGAAAAAGCCAAAATTAACTCTGATCATCTCTTACCATTGTTTACTAAATTCAGTTCACAATCTTTAGCTTATACGTGACTCAGTTATTTTTTAGGTGACTCAACCTACTTTCCCAGTTTTTTTAATTCGTGACTTATAACTTAGTTATTTTTGAAGTGAACAGAGTAATTTTGAGCACCTTCCTGATCATATTTAAATTGTTGCAGGATCTCTTACTTTATCCTAGAAGGTATCTTCCAAGTTTCTTCTGAACTAGTCGTTGCAAACTTAACCCTTTAAATGATGATTTTTTTCCATGTTTTTTCACCAATGGAATGGATGCTGAATCATTGTTGGTAGCTTTTTATTATTTGAAAAAATGGGATGCTAATTGCAGGCAGGCCATACTGGTCCCATGTTCCATGCAATACATATTGGTACTGTGGCCCAGGAAGTGCATCACAAACTGTTTTCACCCCAAAAATAACTCATTTATTTGAATATTTCTGAATGCTGACAACCGTACCTTCCCAATAACACAAAGGAAATAGTAAATATACTTGCAACCTCATCTCGCTGTATAAAAGCCGAAAGACACAAAAGTTTCACACAATCACTGCTCCGGGAAGTACCCCCTTATGCGAGTGGCTCCACCAGTTTCTGCCATGACTCTAGAACATATTCAAATGGCTCAAATGCCTGCCAATATACCTCCAAGGGCAGAAAATGTAACTGGAGCATATATGTGCCATTGCCATCACCTGTTAAAGGGTTGGGAACTAACATAAATAGGTACAGTGGATTTAGAGGGGACTTTTGGAGCCCTGGTGACGCAGTGGGTAAGAGCTTGGCTGCTAACTAAAAGCAATTCGACTCCACCAGGCGCTCCTTGGAAACTCTATAGGGCAGTTCTACTCTGTCCTATAGGGTCGCTATGAGTCAAAATCAACTCAACAGCAATGGATTTGGTTTTTTGGTTTAGATGAGTAGGAGAGGTTACTCCCTGTTTAAAGGGTAGCTACTCCACTCCACAGCTCTGATTGTTGCCAGGCAGCAATGGTGCCCCTGGTGGACAGATCTTCATTTGTTTAAAAGAAGCCAGAAAATCTAATTCTTACGTGAAATCTACCAACTTTTGAGTATTGCCAACTTATTAAATTAAAAACAAAAATAACAACTATGTTAACTTAAAAAGAAAACAAGAAGTTTGCGGGCTGAATATGGTCTGGCAAAACTGTACAACCACACCCTCCTCCAGCCCAAATTCAATTTTCTGCCCCAGTCTCCTTTTCCACGCAAGTTCATGCCTTCCCTGTCTTTTCCTGTCAAATTCAATCCAGCTCAATCTTTCTGGAACTTTCCCTGGTCTCTTTCTTCATGAGACCTCCCTTCTCTTTCTCCAGATCTCTTCTTTACCCAACCCCTATAATATTAAACCTTTTCCTAAACCAAATTCTGCCTTGCATCGTAGTCATTTATATATGCTTCATTCTTACTGCTAACAGTATAAACTCCCCGAAGGCAGAGATTATTTTACTGTGCCTGACACCTAAGAGACATTCAGTAAGTGCATGTAGAATTGAACTGAATTGGTTATGGAGGGATATCACTCACAGATGCCCATCAGCAATATTTTTTTCATGAAGCCCCTTATTTGAGCTAAACAATATAGAGTTAATATTTACAAGGCTAAAGACTAGTGAGAAAATCAGTTAAATCGTGTTTCCTTAACAGATGGTGCATCTGTGTTTCCTAATGCAGTATCCTGACTGTGTATAATTGTCATAATTAATAGTTGCCCACACAGTCTTTGATAACTGATGAATGTCTCCTATATGTGGACTGTAAATATGCTCTTAGCCTGATTGATAACTGCTCCTGAAATTGATCTGTTGATTCAGTGCTGACTCTTTTGTCAATAAATTCCCTTCCTTGACCCCCAACATTTGAGGAAGTCCTTCTTGGTTGCAGTTTGGGAAACATGGAGTTTAGAGGGAATGAGGCCTATATGATTAATTCCTGAAATGACCCTGGCACCCAGCTTGAGGAGTATTGATGGAATTTTTTTTCTTTTTTTCACTCTCTTGAGCACTAACTACATTTGTCCACAGGGCATTGTTTAGAAATTGTTATTATTCATATTTCTTTCTGTTTGATCTATATAAAGTGCATTTATGTTTACAAAGCAGCTGAGCGTGGGGTGGAAAGAGCATTGAAACTGAAATCAAGATATCAGTTGTTTGATCTTGAAAAGCAAGGGATTACCTGAACACCCCAAGACTAGTTTTCTCATGTGTAAGATAAGAAAATGATATCGCCTGCCTCATAGAGTAATCATCATTTGAGGATTAAATGAAACAGTGTATATGTGAAACCCTTTTGTGAACATGCTGTACAAAGGGTAAAAATAAAAAAAAAAAATTTATTTTTAACTATTGTTTATGTAAATAACTTACGCAGCTGTTACTTTGGTAAATCCATTGCCATTGAGTTGATTCAGACTGATATCGACCCTATAGGACAGAATAGAACTGCCCCATAGGGTTTCCAAGGAGTGGCTTGTGGATTTGAACTGCCGACCTTTTGGTTAGCAGCCAAACTCTTAACCGCTGCGCAACCAGGGCTCCGTTACTTTGGTGATAGAGCTTTAATTTCTTGGGAATCCTTTGGGGTTGGCACACTATGGCTGGACCAAATCTGGCTGAGCCAATTGATTACATATTGTCTATGGTTGCTTTTAGTCAACAATGACAGAGATGAGTAGATGTGACAGAGACCCTACATTCCACAAAGTCGAAAATATTTATTAGTTGGATCTTTACAGAAAAAATTTGCCAACCACTGGATAATTTTTCACTTGCAGAAGATATTCAAATATTTGGCTTCAAACCTGAACTTGAAGAGTCCCCCAAATAGGTCTCTCATATTTTGCTGTTTATTTTTTCTACTATCACAGGGCAAGAATGAAAACACCTGTGGGGTTTGGGACCAGAACAATAATTACTTCTCAGTCTTATCTCCTGCAGCCAGAAGAAAACATCTGCTTTTTTAATTCTGCAGAGAAGGGCAGAATTAAAATTGTCTAGGGACTTCCGCTGTATCTCTGGCACAGAGAAGGAAATGTGGAAGGCAAGCAAGAACATTTCCGGTGAAAATGAATGCAAAGTTAACGCAAATCAAATTAGCTAAGGGTGAATCCTTGCTTTAAAGTTTAAATAGGTTTCATTCCTGTTGTTGAAGCAATGGATAAACGTTGGCAAAAGTCCCACTAATTCTTTGTTTAATAAAAGTCATTTAAAAAAAATCAAATAGATCACTGGGCAGGAATTTGACCAGAAACACCTTCCAAGTGATAATTAGCTTGCCATTTTTTTTCCCTGAGTTTTATGTTACCATAAATATTCATGACGCATTCCCCATCAAATTGTAAGTTCTTCAGGAAACACTGTTATCGGTTTAAGAAGAACATGAATCAGACTGATAAAGCTAATTGGTTAGAGTTTTTTTTTTCTCCTTCATTTTAAATAAAGCTGTCAAAGGTTCCCAGGGTAATGAAGAGCTTTGTTGTTATGACAACTGCTTATTCCTTTCTTTCCCTTTGAAGAAGCTTGTGATGCGATAGGCAAAACATCAGGAATAATTAAAACAAATGATAAGTGAGACACGTCTGCTTAGAGGACTAAACCAGCAAGAGCTTAAACCCTTTTACTGGCTTTCAGTTATTATTTTGATGGCAGGAAATTCATATCATCTTAGCTGGTCGTTCATGCCTATTTCCAGTTTCTTTGACCAAGAATCTTGTCGCTCTGAGAGGATTTAGAAGTACGCATACTGAGATTTTTTTTTTTTTTGCCGGGTGCTTCTCATCATCGCAATTGTACTTCTCTAGACTGCCTGAAACACTGGAAGTGGTGGGAGGTTGTCAGAGCTCTGGGCCGCACTCTAAAATGTTTCAGAGCTCACTCGGCTTACTTACTCTGATTTCTTCAAGCAAAAGGAAAGTTGTGTGATGGCTGTAGAGCTTATCCCCTGGAAGCACAAAACAGCATTCCTTTTGGCTTTGTCAGACCTTTCACATTCTTTCTCCTTTAACTTTTACAACAACTCTGTGAACTAGTAGATATTATCTCTGTTTCACAAAGGAGGTATATGAATCCCAGAAAAGTCTGAGGGACATTTCCAAGGTCATCCAGCTGACAAGAAATTTAAACTCAAGTCTTCTGATTTCAATTTCTCTTTAAGCGATACCAGAGCTGGAGGAGAAAAGTGGTTTGAATAATTAAAATATAACGGATCATTCTCTACTGAGGTATCCTATTACTATTACTCTAATTCTGCCTCATATTATTTGCTAAACACTTAGTCTAGCCAGTCGAATCCTCCTACTTCAGGTCACAACCCATTGGCGATTATAAAAACAATTTATGTATGAAACAAATTTTCTTCTTTTTTTATTAAATGGGCTAGCATAGAAAATGTCAGGGTTTCTTCACATGTAGTAAGGAAAGTATTGTTTTATGAAAATTTTTTCAGTTTATACATACTCGTGTACTTGGTGATAAGTCATGGTCTAAAATGTTTGAAAGCACAGCATAATGCTTCTGTTATCTACCTATTGATTCTCTAATTTTATTTCACTTCTCTTTCCCTGTCTTATTTTGATGGTAAGAACCATTAAATACACTGGGAAATATTTGTCTGTAATATATGGTAGGAGTTGCTGGGTAGCGCAAACAGTAAATGCACTTGGCTGCTCATTGAAAGGTTAGAAGTTGGAATCCACCCAGAGGCACCTCAGAAGAAAGGCCTGGAAGTTTACCTCCAAAAAATCAGCTATTGAAAACCCTATGTGACACAGTTCTACTCTGATTCATATGGGGTCACTCTGAGTCAAAATCAACTCAACTGCACTGATTGGTTATACAAATGATATTGAAGATTTATTCAATACATATTTATTAGTTTTCTTTTGGGTACCAATTTCTTTTGGCAGTTTAAATAATAAGAAAAAAGTCTTTTATATTTATCTATATGCTTTATTTCAGCTTTTATACGTTTGAAAAAGTATTTTGCCTTCTTTTTCTTTTTGAAAGATATTTTTGCTGGGTATAAAATTTGGGGTTGATAGTTTTATTCTTTCAGTACTTTAAAAATGCTGTTTCACTGTCTTCTTCCCTGTTTCCAATAAGAACTCTGTTATAGTCCTTATCTTTGTTCTTTTGCACATAAAAACAAAAACATTGCTGTTGAGTTGATTCTGACTCACAGCGACCCAATAGGACAGAGTAGAGCTGCCCCATAGGGTTTCAAAGGAGCAGCTGGTGGATTCAAATTGCGGACCTTTTGGATAGTAAGTGAGCTCTTAACCACTGCATCATCAGGGCTTCTCTTTTGCACATAATGTACTTTTGCATATAATATACCTTTTTTCCTCTGGCTGCTTTAAATAGTTTTCTTTATTACTGGTTTTGGCAATTTAATTATGATGTTCCTTGGTGTAATTTTTCTTCATGTTTCTTTTGCTTAGGATTTGCTGAGGTTCTAGGATTCATTCTTTTCATTAAATTTGGAAAAAATTTGGCCATCATATCTTCAAATATTTTAACTACTCCGTCCCCTCAGTTGCCAACACCAATTACATGCATACCATATTTTTATGCAGGTAATGTTCCCCTTCTATGTTTGTTTACCAACAGTGCCCTCCCCCTGAAAGGTATTTTTGTAAGCACACTATGCTAATTTTTTTTTTTTTTTTTTACAACAACATAAAAAAAAAGGCTCAGTGGCACTTAACAAAAGTATCTCACAGAGGATGGGCACGGTTGGCAAACAAACATAGAAGGCATGTGTTATTTTAGTAAAAATGTGGTATTAAGTCACTTGAAGATGTCCCATAAGTCATAAAAAAATTTTTTTTTCATAGAAGCTCCTTTTTTCTTTGCAGTCTTTTTTTTATTTCTGTGTTTATTTTTGAATAGTTTCTAATTCAATGTTTGAAAATTCACTAACATTTTCATCTGTAGTGTCTAATCTATTGTTAATCCCATACAGTGTATTTTTCATCTCATACAGTATAGTTTTCATATTTAGAAATTTGATATGCATCTTTTATATACTTTCATGCATATATTTAACATGCTCAGTCTTTCCTCTAACTTGGTAAACATATGGAATACAGTTGTAATAACTGTTTCAATGTCCTTGTCTACTAATTCTATCATCTGTGTTATTTTTGGCCAGAACCCTATGATAAGGTACAATTCTGTTGTACTTGATGTTGACTCACTGCAGATTTCCAGCACTCTTTCTGTAGCTCTCTCTCATCTTTGGTATTCTTCCCTGTGAATTCTAGTTTCCTTGGCCTACCCATACTACAAGGAATCTGGATAGCACAAGCAGTGTGCTATTGGCTGCTAACCCAAAGGTTGATGATTCAAATCTACCCAGTGGTACTGCAGAAGAAAGGCCTGGTGAGCTGCTTCCATAAAGATTACAGCCAAGAAAATCCTATAGAGCATTTCTACTCTGTACACACATGGGGTTGCCATGCATTGGGGGCCTACTCAATGGCTGTTACCAACAACAAAAACCAACACTCCCAGCTCCGTTCCCTCAACTCAGGGACATCACTGGGCTCTATTTGGGTTTTCCTTTCCTGTACTATGGCTGGAAACTCTCTTCATTTAGTAAACTGGGGCAATCATGAAGCTCACGTCATTTTTCCCCCCATCTCTCAGCGATTATGACCCTTAATTGTCTAATGTCCAGTGTCTTGAAAACCACTCCTTCATCTGTTTTGTCTTTTTTCTTGTTGTTGTTCCAGGAAGAGGGTAAGTTCAATCCCTGTTATTCCATCTTGGCTAGAAGATGATATCTAGGCACTCTTTAGAATCTTCCTACCACAAAAAAAGGTCCCTGGCAGAGAATTTTGGGAAGTGGAGGGTGAGAATAGTAGCAAAGCATATAAATTACTTGCAGTCAATATTCAATAAATGTTACACAAATTAGTAAATTAAGTACTGTGCTTGGAAGAGATACTTTTGAGGAGAAGTATAAGGGGGAGGGCAAATAGGATTGCATATTTGTCTCCTTTGAATCACATTTTGTTGGTGGGGGTAGCAAGAACAGACCCACCAGTTATGTCATTTGCCAGGTATAACTGGCTTAGAAAGCAACAGTAGCAGTTTTGTGTATGCCAGTGAATAGATGGGAATACTCCAGTTTTTCTGGGCTAAAGTCTTTATGGGAATAATATATATATATGTATCTTTCAGTGATACTAAAAGGAAAGTGGGATGAGATTTACAGTTTTCACAGTGTTAAATACCTTTGTATTGAGATATGCAGTTTGAGAAATAATGTCATAGCACTTCAAAGACCAGTCTTTTGCTGCCCTGATTCCACCCTACAATTTCTTCTCTCTCCCCAATGACACAATGTGTTGCATAAATGTAGTGGTGTTAGGGAGAGCTCAGTGTGTCAATGTAGAACATTATCTTAGCTGTGTGTAATGAGGAATCCCGTGGCCTGAAAAAATGGGACTGCTGTGCCTACCCGCATTGCTCTAAGTACATTATTTTCCACATAAAGCTGGGGACCACGGTGAGCTTGAAAAAGAAAAAGAAATACGTCAAAGCCAACTAAATATTGTATAATTCTCAAATACAAACTGTTCTGCACTTTTATTTTAAATCCACTTAAGTACTTGCAAAGCTTTGAGGAGAGATTTTAATGATTTAAGGCAGGAACTGTGAATAGAATTAGCATGTCTGGAGAATTTTTTTTTCTCTCCTTCTTTAAACTACTGAATAAAGGATGATAGAGAGTTCCTGAGATCGAGATTTGTTGCTTATTGACATAACAGAACCAAGCACCACAAGAGCCGTTTTAGACCACGGGAATGTAGCTTTTATTTTACTTCTTAGAGTGAATCTTCTTTTACTGACTTCCCGAACACAGGCCATGCCACTGATCTGGCAACCAAGAGGATGGTTTCTATAGAGTGAATGATAGAGACTGGAATCTACCCTAGTATATTTCTTATATCAAGATAAGTTTAGTTATCGCAGTATCGTACGAGAGAGTCCCTGGTTGGTGCAAATGGTTTAACATGCCTGGCCACTAACCAAAAGGTTAGAGGTTTGAGTCCACCCAGAGGTGCCTCGAAAGAAAGTCCTGGTGATCTACTTCTGAAAAATCAGCAATTGAAAATCCCATGGAGGACAGTTCTACTGTGACACACATGGCACCACCATGATTTGGAGTTGACTCTACAGCAGTTGGTTGCTGGTTACATGTGAAGACAAAATAGAGATGGAGTTATGTGGCCACTGTAAACCAAGGAATGCCTGGGGTTACCAGAAGCTGAGAGACAAGAAATGATCTTCCCCTAGAGCCTTCAGAGAAGAACGGCCCTGTTGCCACTCTGAATTTAAACTTCTAGACTCCAAAACTGTGACACAATAAATTTCTGTCATCTTAAGCCACTCACTTTGTGGTACTTTGTTATGGCAGTGCTAGGAAACTAATTTAGCTATCTACTGGCAACACAAGATGACCGGAAACATTCTCTGGAAATCCCTAATCACCCTCTGCTTGGCATTTATTTTATTTTTTTAATTGTGCTATCCTGTTGGCTTTCTTTCATTCAGCATTTAAATATTCATGGGAGAGGTATCACACACATCTCCTGTGACAGTTTTATCAGGTCATTTTTTTTTTTCTTTTGTTCCACAAGAGAGAATGGCCTGAGATCCTTGTCAGAGGAAGGAATAATAGAAGGGATACTAAAAAAGAAAGGCACCAAGACAAACCTCCTACTTCACAATTTTGCCTATCATTCATTCATTCAATTCAACAGACGTTTATTGAGTATAAACAAATTATTTATTTTTCTATATTCCTCCTCTTACCAAAAAAGGATTTTTGTGTTATAGGCTGGGGACATAAACCTACTTCTTAATGTGGACATGACACAGACTCAAAGGTCACAGAAAAATGTAAAAAAATAAAAAAAGGTTGAACATAGTTTGAAATATAAAGTGCTATATAATGAATGTATTGCAAGGTATGACAGGCACATAACGTCCTTTCAGGGATTCTGAGGTGAAATGGGTAGGACTTGCTGAATAACTGGAAACAGGGGTAGCAAATAAGTAATTCGGGTGGCTTCAGGATTTCTAGCTTGGCAACTAGGCACTGTCACATTCGTCATAACTGACTTCCTCTCCATTTGAAAGTTCTATATCTACACTGTCTATTCTCTCTTTTATTGTTCTGATGTTGTCATGCACAGATTAATGTCTCCAGTTTCTTGTTGTAAATTTCTTAGTTTTGTTTTATCCTTGAGAGTTCATTATCTAGCTTGGTATTTGGCTGATGCTGTCTGATGTGCTAGATTCACGTTGTTTGTTATTTGTTCTCTTACCGAAGGATTCTGTTTAATAATTCTTTTAAGTTTACTTTGGTTTTTACATATTACCTTAATTTCTGTTTATCTGGAAATGTCCTAATTTAGCCATCATATTTGAATGAGTTTTGCAGGGTATATTATTCTTGGTTGGCAGTTTTTTCTTTCAAGGTTTTATATATGTCATTCCATTGCCTTCTTGCCTACATCGCTTCTGCAGAGTAATCAGAGTTTAGTCTTATTGTTTCCCCTTTGTATGTGACTTTTTGTTTTTCTTGAGCTACTCTCAGGATTATTTCTTTGTCTTTGGTTTAGCAACTGTGATTATGATGTCTTGGTGTTTTTCTTTTGGGGTCTATCCTATATGGGGTTTGTTGAGCTTCTCATATGGTTGTCTTTTCATCTTTCATGATATTAGGGAAGTTTTCTGTCAGCAAATCTTCAATGATCCACTCTGTGTTTTTCATTTTCTCCCTATGTTCTGGAACTCTGATTACACACAGATTTTTGCTTTTGGTTGTATCCTATATCATTCTTAGGGTTTCTTCATTTTTCTTCATTCTTTTTTCTGTTTTTCTCCTCAAAGTGGGATCCAAGTATTTGTCTTCAGTTTTGCCTGTTGTATCTTCAGTTGTTTCAGATTCACACCTAAAGCCTTCTATTGCCTTGTCCATTTCTGAAATCTTGTTGTTTATGTTTTGGATTACTACTTGCTATTTTTGTATTATTTCTAGTTGTTTATTTATTTTGACATTTTGTTCCTGTATTATTTTCCTGAGTTCTTCCATTGTTTGTCTTTTCCATGATTTTTCTGTTTTTTCCTTCTTTTTTTCTGCATTTTCCTTCTTCTGTTGGGGAACCCTGAATATTAGAGTTTTAAATTCCCCATCGTGTAGTTCCAGTGCCATTTCTTCTCACAGAACGTCATCTGGTGTTTTATTTTGTTCACTTTCTGGAGCCATCCTTTCTCTTTTTTTTTTTAAATATATTTTGATATTTCCTGCTGTCTCTGGGACATTCAGGAATTATTTTCTTCATTTATTGACTGTAGATTTGATTTGATTGATTTTTTTGTTTTATTTGGTTACTTCTGGGCAAGTGATAACTGCTGTATGAAATGCGGGCAAAAGGACAGTTTGGAAGAAAGATAATGAGTTTTAATTTTGGAGATACTGATTTTCAAGGCAATGTCTTGTAGGTGGTTGGGTGTACTGGCTGAAACTAGGAGAGAAATTTCTAAGCTGGAGGTAGAGATTTTGCAGTTATCTGTGTCTAGGTGGTAGTGACCCCAACACATCTGTCAGTTTGTCATACTGCAGGGGCTTGTGTGTTGTTGTAATGCTGGAAACTATGCCACAGGTCTTCAAATACAGCAAAGGTCACCCATGGAGGGCAGGTTTCAGCTGAACTTCCAGACTAAGATAGATTAGGAAGAAGGACCTGGCAGTCTACTTCTGAAAAATAATAACCAGTGAAAACCTTATAAATAGCCGTGGGACATTGTCTGTCGTAGTGCTGGAAGATAAGCTTCTCACTCCAAAGATGACTGGTGAAGAGCTACCTCCTCAGGGTCAACCTTCATGATGTGGATGGGGTCAAGCTTTCAGGACCTTCCTTTGTTGATGTGGCATGACTCAAAATGAGAAGAAATAGCTGCAAGCATCCATAATAATCAGAATGTGGGACATATGAAGTATGAATCTAGAAAAATTGGAAATCATCAGAAATGAAAATGGAACACATAAACATCAATATCCTAGGCATTAGTGAGCTGAAATGATATGATACTGGCCATTTTGAATCAGATAGTCATATGGTTTACTATGCTGGGAATGACAAATTGAAAGGAATGGCATTGCATTCATTGTCAAAAAGAACATTTCAGGATCTATCCTGAAGTTCAGTGCTGTCAGTGATAAGCTAATATCCATACTCCTACACAAGGACACCCAGTTAATACAAATATTATTCAAATTGGTGCACCAAGCACTAAGGACAAATATAAAGAAACTGAAGATTTTTACCAACTTCTGCAGTCTGAAATTGATTGACCATAGAATCAGGATGCACTGATAATTACTGGTGATTGGAATGAGAAAGTTGGAAACAAAGAAAGATCAGTAGTTGGAAAATATGGCCTTGGTGGTAGAAATGCATGATAGAATTTTGCAAAACCGACAACTTCTTCACTGCAAATACGTTTTTTCACCAGCAGCAACTATACATGTGGACCTTGCCAGGTGGAATACACAGGAATCAAATTGACTACATTTGTGAGAAGAGATGATGGAAAACTCAATACCATTGATCAGAACAAGGCCAGGGGCTGACTGTGAAACAGACCATCAATTTCTCATATACAAGTTCAGTTTGAAGTTGAAGAAAATTAGAACGAGTCCATGAGAGCCAAAGTACGACCTTGAGTATATCCCACCTGAATTTAGAGATCATCTCAAGAACAGATTTGCCCATTGAACACTAATGATCAAAGACCAGGTGAGTTGTGGAATGACATTAAGAACATAACACATGAAGAAAGTTAGAGGTTGTTAAAATGATAAGAAAGAGAGAAAAGACCAGAAGGCAAAAGAAAGAAAGAAAGATGTCAGAAGAGACTTTGAAACTTGCTCTTGAATGTCGAGTAGCTAAAGCAAATGGAAGAAATGGTGAAGTAAAAGAGCTGAACAGAAGATTCAAATCGCAGCTCAAGAAGACAAAGTATTATAATGATATGTGCAAAGACCTGGAGCTAGAAAACCAAAAGGGAAGAACATGCTTGGCATTTCTCAAGCTGAAAGAACTGAAGAAAATTTCAAGCTTCAAGTTACAATAGTGAAGGATTCTACGGGGAAAATATTAAATGATGCAGGAAGGATCAGAAGAAGATGAAAGGAATACACAGAATCACTGTACCAAAAAGAATTGGTCGATGTTCAGTCATTTCAGGAAGTAGCATATGATAAAGAACTGATGGTACTGAAGGAAGAGGTCCAAGCTGCACTGGAGACACTGACTAAAAACAAGACTCCAGGACTTGAACAGAATACCAATTGCGATGTTTCAACAAATGGATGCAGCACTAGAAACCAAGAAATTTGGAAGATACCTACCTGGCCAAACAACTGGAAGAGATCCATATTTATGCCTATTTCAAAGAAAGGTGATCCAATCAAATGCCGAAATTATCAAACAATATTATCAATACCACATGCAAGTAAAATTTTGCTGAAGATCATTCAAAAGAGGTTGCAGCAGTACATTGACAGAGAACTGCCAGAAATTCAAGCCAGATTCAGAAAAGGACATGAAATGAGGGATATCATCTCTGATGTCAGATGGATCCTGGCTGAAAGCAGGGATTGCCAGAAAGATGCTTACCTGTGTTTTATTGAGTATGCAAAGGCATTCGACTGTGTGTATCATAACAAATTATGGATAGCATTGTGAAGAATGGGAATTCCAGAACACTTATTGTACTCATGGGAACCAGTACGAAGATCAAGAGGCAGTTGTTCAAACAGAACAAGGAGATGCTATGTGGTTTAAAGCCAGGGAAGGTGTGTGTTCTTTCGCCAAACTTGTTCAGTCTGTACACTGAGCAAATAACCTGAGAAGCTGGACTATGTGAAGAAGAATAGGGCATCAGAATTGGAGGAAGTCTCATTAACAACCTGCGATATGCAGATGACATAACTTTGTTTGCTGGAAGTGAAGAGGACTTGAAGCACTTACTGATGACGATCAAAGACCACAGCCTTCATAATGGATTATACCTCAAAATAAAGAAAACAAAAATTCTGACAACTGGACCAGTAAGCAACATCATGATAAATGGAGAAGAGATTGAAGCTGTCAAGGATTTTATTTTGCTTGAATCCACAGTCAACATCCATGGAAGCAACAGTCAAAAAATCAAATGACACATTACATTGGGCAAATCTGCTGCAAAAGATCTCTTTGGAGTGCTAAAAAGCAAAGATGTCATTTTAAGTACTAAGGTGTGCCTGACCCAAGCCATGATGTTTTCAATTGCCTCATATGCATGCGAAAACTGGGCAATGAATAACGGAGACCAAAGAAGAATTGACAGATTTGGATTATGGCATTGGCCAATAATATTAAATATACCATGGACTGCCAGAAGAGCGAACAAATCTGTCTTGGAGGAAGTACAGCCAGAATGCTCATTACAAGCAAGGATGGCAAGACTTTGTCTTACATACTTTAGACATGTTATCAGGGGAGATTAGTCCATGAAGAAGGCCATCATGCTTGGTAAAGTAGAGGATCAGCAAAAAAGAAGAAAACCCTCAATGAGATGGATTGACACAGTGGCTGCAACCATGGACTGAAGCATAGCAATGATTGTGAGGATGGCGCAGGCCTGAGCAGTGTTCTGTTTTGTTGTACCTAGGGTCGCTATGAGTCGGAACCAACTTGACAGCACCTAGCAACAACAACAGGTAGTAGTACATAATATATCAATTGATGAGATAGCCAGGAAGATCATATACACTGAAAAGAGGGTCAAGGACGGTATCACAACTACAAGGGGCAGCATGAACAATGTGAAAAAAGCTGGATTGAGAGTTGGGTGTGCAGAAAGGCAAGAAAGAAACTGAAGTAGAGTGAGATGACAAAAACTGGCAATGATGAAAATTTGACAGGGGTGGGAAGGGATTATGGTTGGTGGCAAATTCATCAGAATGGCTAAGTGAGGCCTATCTGGAAATCAGGCAATTCAAACACAGGTTCAGTAATGTGATGGGAGTGGAAGCCAGACTTCAGCGGACTGAAGAGTGAATGTCAGGGAGAGAATCATAGATGCTCGGTGCACTCTTGCAAGATATGTTAGCTCTGAATATTGTTGTTAGTTCCCGTTGAGTCGATTGAGACTTATGGCAATCCCATGTGTTACAGAATAAAACTACTCCTTAGTTTTCTTGGCTGTAATCTTAATAAAAGAAGATTGACAGGTTTGTCTTCCATGATACCACTGGGTGGGTTTGACCTGCCAACCTTTAGGTTAGCACAAACCATTTGTGTCACTTAGGGACACTTGTGAATATATCAAACCCCTCCAAAATGTGGATAGTCTCTGGCCATGCAATTGCATTATGTTACTAAGGAAATTATCAGAGATATACACAAAAATGTACATATACATATGCCATAACATTATTTATAATGATAAAAAATGGGAACAACTTTAATGTTCAACTCTAGGGCGTTGGTGAAGTAATTTATGGTTCAGCCATATGATGAAAATATACACAGCCATTAAAATTTTGTTGAAGGAAATATACAGACATAAAAATGGTTGTGAAAGTTTTCTAAGCCTTCTGCCTTGAGACCATATTAAATTTGTAATTGTGGGGAGAGTCATGAAAAATGCTACCAACACCCAAACTAAGCCTGTCTGAATGGAGGGTAGCGGTAAGACAGTTAGTATAGGAGATCAAAGTCAAGAAACGGCTTTTTGTTTCTTCTTTCTCCTTCTCTCCACCCCACCCCCATTCCCCATCTTTCTCCTCCTCCTTCTCTTTTAATTAATTAGAGACACTTGAACATGCTTATTTGCTAAGAGGAAGGAGTCAATAGAGAAAGGCTTTAAATACTGGGGATTGGACATGGGAGAGAGGAGAATAACTAAGGAAGAAAGATTCATCCAGAGTTGAGAGGAAATGAGATCCAGAGAGGAAATGAAGAGTGTAAGGTTAAGAAAGAATAAATCTCGGATGGGGAAGAAGAGGGATATAAGTGAATGTGTAGGTGAGGGGCAGGAGAGAAGGTTTGAGAAATGTTCTCCGAATATGCTTTATTTTTCCTGTGAAGGAGAAAGAGGTCACCCTTCTGCATAATACGAGTGGGGTTTGGGTGGTGCTGAAGACTTAAGAAGATTTGAAGTTTAGGAATAGTGACCATTTGTAGGGAATGAGAAAGAACATATCAGTAATTATGGATGAAAACTTGTAATTCATGCTTTGTTTTCTTTGATATTGATTCCATGACAAACAAAAAATGAGTGGTGGTGGGGGCGGGTGGAAGAACAGAGTGTTAGTATATTAATGATAGGAATTTACCTGCACAACTGTGTGAATGAATAAGGTCTAGCCTCCCTATCTCATCACAATCATTAAGATATATTATTAAATTCTTATGATCAAGGTACTGAGGAGATTGCAAAAATGATGAGACATGGTACCCATCCTATGGAACTTACATCTACTTGGGGAGATGAATCACAGCCACATGAGAAGTTAACTACATTACAGGCTAATTTGCCATAAGTGATGAAAGTGGCATAAAGAATCAGAGAAATGATTGATCACTTACAACTGGAGTAGTCAAGGAAGATTTTTACATGGCCTTTGTGTATTTATCTATTTCTTCTTTCAGTAGAGTAGGGGCTGTCTTATTTATCTTCAACCCCTATCACATTTTTTGGTACATGAAAAGCACTTAATAAAGACTTGATGAATGAGTGGATTAATTAATAAATGAACAAACAAATCAAGTTAGATTTGAATAGGTGGAAGGCACAGAAATTCATTCCAGTAGGGTTATGATCATATATAAGAAAATAGAAAAAAGGAGGGGGGATGTAAAAAAAAATAGCATTTACTAAGCATTTGCATGCCAGGCACTACACTATATGTTTTCACTTACATTATTAACTCATTTAATTGTGATGATAACACTGTGAATTAGAAATAAATATCCTCCCTGAATAGAATGGAAAAAAAAAAGAAGGTTCAGAGAGATGAGGTGATTTGTTCACCTAATAAATAAGTGGCAACTCTGGCACTGGAACCGCTGCATACATGGCAGGTTCAAGGGCAGTAGAGGTGGGTTTTCATGTACTCCCTTGTAAGGATGTGGCTCTCTCCAGTTCAACTGCAGCACACTGAGTTTCTTTGCCTTTAAATACCTGTAACTATTAGTACATGGTTGTGTCTCAGTACACGGTGGTGTCTGTCGATGGACTGAGTCTCTACTGCCTATGCCATCAAGTTGAAAGTCTTCATCATGGTAAAAAAGGGGCTATATAACTTGGCCCCTCCTCATCTCTCCTGCCTTGTTCTCAGGTAACTAGCCCCATTCGCCAGTAGCCATACTTCAGTTTTCCTAAATTTCCCTCACTCAACCACCCTTCTCCACCTTCCCTCATGCTTTTCTCTATATCCTAAATGCCCCGCCTCATCTTGGCACCTATTCACCGTTCAAAATTTAGCTCCATGGTCACTTCCTCTAGGAACTTTTTCTGACTTACAAATAGTATTGGTTGTATGAATTGATACTTTTGTGTTCCTGAGGTTCTGTCATATAAAGAAGAGAGAAACCCTCATTCTCTTCTTTTTCCCCCAGTAGCTATGCTAGTGAATTCTTTAGAGGCTCCTGGCCAAAGGGCAGTTCAATATTTCTGTAGCCACAGGTGGCCTTTCTATTTCAATATTGTGAAACACAAGGGAAATTTGGGCACTTTTTTCCAAGGTTATGATGCTAAAATTTTGTACCTTCTGTAGTTTTTTGTAGCTATAGGACAGCCTACTTTCATCCCATGGGCTAAAGAAAAAAGAGAATTGAAGTTATGTATAATCTACTGATTAATTCAGAGCTCATGTAACTGTTCAGTTTTATTAAGTTCTGGAATTCCTGGACTGGTGTCCCTGCATGCTGTACAGCCCCTACTTACATTTCTATATGTTTTGGGAGGATCTGCTGAGCTGCTCAAGAGGAGAAGAGATGAATTTTCTGCAGGCTCTGTCCAGAGCTGGTGGCCAGCATAAAACTCTGCAGGCTTCCTCTGAGACTTTCCTCTCGCAGAAGCTGGGAGGAAAATACTGGCGCCCTGAGAGAGGCTCTGTCTTTCTCTTGAATAGCACTAAATGACACCCTTGTCCAGCCCTAGGGAGTAATTAACACTGCTCTGAAATAAACCCCTTCAAAGAATTTTACTTCTCTGCAACAGAAAGCCATTTTCAAATTTGGACAAATTTGCTGTTATTAAATGAGACTAAAGATGGTTTCCTCACATAATCCTCTTATTCTGAAAGCAACTGATGACTCCAAAGATAAATACCACTGTTACTCCCAAGATGGTCAGGACTTGCCTCTAGGGTGTGCAGGGATGGGGCAAGTGTGGTCTTTGCCACAGGCTAGACCTAGAGTTAAGTATTTGTGGTGGTGGTAGTGGTGGTAGTATTGGAGGTGGGTTAATACACAGTTTAACCTGCCTCAAATTTAAGCCCAATATTTAGAGACAGGCGTGTTGGCAGTCACCTGGATAGAAGGCTGGGAGGGAAAGAAGGATCATTTCAAGAACTCTTAGGAGAATCTTTGCAGATCCCCTTCTTTATAGTTTGACGGCAGCTGGAAGAGTGGAAACAATCACTTACAGGTCCACAGCCCGCTAAGATGGGATTCCCAGCTCATCCACTCCTTCAGAACCTCCATGGCTTCCTTGTGAGTGCCAAGAAGCTCCTGAGCTCCCCACCTGTAGCTCACCTGTTGTCATGCTGAAGTAAAGTGATATCACAGAACTTTAGTGTGTGACCTTTTGACTCTATTAGTATTTACAAAACCTGAAAAGAGTTCTGCTGCTTTTCAAAGAGAACAAATGTTGAACAATAGCTAAAAAACAGGGTGTGAAATTAAAACACATCAAAATTACACCTCTAATTATTTATTCATACAGTTCTAAAAATCTACATCTATGCTTAAAATCAGTGTGCACTGATAACAAAGGCCATTGTTGTGGTTAGCTGCTGTCAAGTTCCCCCCCTCCCCCACTCATGGCTACCAAACTTTTTGCTAAACTTTGTGTTTTTATGAGTTTGGAAAATGAGAAATTGAAGGATACTGGAAACCTTTTCCTTATATAGGCTATATTCCCTAAATTACAGGAAGTGCAGTGACTACAGATAATATGGACCACCCATGCTTCCAGGAAGCATTAAAGAAAGAAACAAAACTAAAAACTCAAAATTTAATAGATAGGTTTCTTCTCTTCTTTGTCATGGTCCTAAACCCACCACCAACATTTTACCCTCTAGTATCTTTTTATATAGACTTGTAGAGCCTCTAGCTCCAATTTCTAGAACAGCATTATAAACTATAGAATGTTTAAAGTAAGGGATATTTGTCATGTAAACTTCAGTCCATGTATTTGTCTTAGAACCAGTTCATTAAAAAAAGAAAAAAAAAACAGTTTGTCTTATTTCAAAGGTTTTATATGTTCGTTACATAAATTTAGAAAATGCCAATGAGAAAAATTAAAGAAAATAAGATTCACCCATATTTCTACCACCCAACTAAGATGAACCCCTTAATATTTCAGTGAGGCAGGGATTTTTTGACCCTGTCATTCTTTTATCATTAATTTGGCGTCATTGTATTCTTGGAGATAGCTTGATCTCCCTACTTGCACTTGCTTTTACAATGGCATGGATACTTAGTCCACAGTATTCACAGTGGGCAGAAGCATGTAGAAAAACTGAGTCAGCAATCCAATAGACAAATAAAAACCAAGAAACCAAACCCAGTGCCATGGGGTCAATTCCGACTCATAGCGACCCAATAGGACAGAGTAGAACTGCCCCAGAGAGCTTCCAAGGAGTGCCTGGCAGATTCGAACTGCTGACCCTTTGGTTAGCAGCTGTAGCACTTAACCACTACACCACCAGGGTTTCAGATAGACCAACCCAGGGTAATAAAACAATCCTGGAGTATGTAAGAGGCATTGCTTAATATTTGCTTGCAAATTAGCTAATAAATAAAAGTGAATAGACTGGTTTTGCTGGATGTGGAGTGTCTGGTAGAGTGGAGTGGGAAATAAGCTGGAAAAGTAGGAGAAACTTGTTGTTAGGTGCTGTTGAGTCAGTTCCAACTCATAGCTACCCTATGTATGACAAACAAAATACTGCCCTGTCCTGCACCATCCTCACAACTGTTGTTATGCTTGAGCCCTATCATTGCAGCCAGTGTATCAGTCCATCTCATTGAGGGTCTTCCTGTCTTTTGCTGACCCTCTACTTTACAAAACAGGATGTCCTTCTCCAGGGACTGGTCTCTCCTGATAACACGTCCAAAGTATATGAGACAAAGTCTCGCTCCCCATCCTCACTTCTAAGGAGCACCCTGGCTGTACTTCTTCTGAGACAGATTTGTTCTTTCTTGGCAGTCCATCGTATACTCAATATTCTTCATCAACGCCTTAATTCAAAGGCATCATTCTTCTTTGGTCTTCCTTATTCATAGTCCAGCTTTTGCGTGCACATGAGGTGACTCAAAATACCATGGCCTGGGTCAGGCACACCTTAGTCCTCAAAGTGACGTCTTTGCTTTTTAGCAGTTTAAAGAGGTCTTTTGATGGCATAGTGGTTAAGAGCCCCTGCTGCTAACAAAAAAGTCAGCAGTTCGAATCCACCACTTGCTCCTTGGAAACCCTGTGGGGCAGTTCTACTCTGTCCTATAGGGTAGTTATGAGTCTCATTCACTCAATGGCGATGGGTTTGTTTTTTTTTTGAGGGGGGGAGGTTTGCAGCAGATTTGCCCAGTGCACTATGTCGTTGGATTTCTTTACTGCTGCTTTCATGGAACGTTGATTATGGATCCAAATAAAATGAAATCCCTGACAATTTCAATCTTTTTTCTGTTCTTCATGATGCTGCTTATTGGTCCAGTTGTGAGGATTTTTTTTTTTTTCTTATGCTGAGGGGTAATCCACTGAAGGCTATAGTCTTTGATCTTCATCAGTAAGTGCTTTGAGTCCTCTTTGCTTTCAGTAGGCAATATGTCATCTGCATATTGCAGGTTGTTAATGAGTCGTCTTCAATCCTGATGCCACATTCTTCATATAGTCTAGCTTCTCAGATTATTTGCTCAGCATACAGATTGAATAAGTATGGTGAAAGGATATAACCCTGATGCATACCTTTACTGATTTTAAACCATGTAGTATCTCTTGTTCTGTTTGAATGACACTGCCTCTTGGTCTGTGTACAGGTTCCTCGTGGGCACAATTAAGTGTTCTGCAGTTCCCATCCTTTGCAATGTTATCCATAATTTATTCTGATCCATGTAGTCAAATGACTTCGCATAGTCAATAAAACACAGGTAAGCATTTGTTGTGGACTGAAAAATTGTGTCCCCCCAAAATATGTATCAACTTGGCTAGGCCATGATTCTCAGCATTGTGAGGTTGGTTGTTCACCATTTTGTGATCTGATACTATGTGTTTTAAATCCTAAACTCTATGATGTTAATGAGGTAGCATTAATGGCACTTATGTTAATGAGGTAAAACTCAATCTACAGGATTAGGTTGTATTTTGAGTCAGTATCTTTTGAAATATAAAAGAGAGAACCTAGCAGAGAGGAGAGGGAGCTCATACCACCAAGAAAGAAGCACTGGGAGTGGAGCATGTCATTTGGACCCAGGATCCCTGCACTGAGAAGCTCCTAGACCAGGGGAAGAGTGATGACAAGGACGTTGCCCCATAGCTGACAGAGAGAGAAAGCCTTGCCCTGGAGCTGGTGCCCTGAATTCGGACTTATATAGTCTCCTAAATTGTGAGAGTATAATTTTCTGTTTGTTAAAACTATCCACTGGTGTTATTTAGCAGCATTAGATAACTAAGACAGCATCTTTCTGGTATTCTCTGCTTTCAGACAAGATCCATCTGACATCAGCAATGGTATCCCTTGTTCTACATCCTCTTCAGAATCCAGCATGAATTTCTGGCTGTTCCCTGCATATGTACTGCTACAACTGCTTTTGAATTATCTTTAGTAAAAATTTACTTGCATTTGATATTAATGATATTGTTTTTTTTTTTTTTTAAATATATTTTATTGTGTTTTTGGTGAAAGTTTACACCACAGTTGACATTGATTACATTCTTCACAACATGTGAGCATTCTTATTTTCCCATTCTGGTTGTTCTGCTTCTACTAATCTAGTCCCCCTGCCCCCTTACATTTTCATCTTTGTTTTAAAGTAATTGTTGACCATTCGGTCTCATATAGGTGATTTTTTTTTTTTTTAATAACTTTTATTAAGCTTCAAGTGAACGTTTACAAATCCAATCAGTTTGTCACATATAAGTTTACATACATCTCACTCCCTACTCCCACTTGCTCTCCCCCTCTTGAGTCAGCCCTTTCAATCTCTCCTTTCTTGACAATTTTGCCGGCTTCCCTCTCTCTCTATCCTCCCATCCCCCCTCCAGACAAGAGTTGCCAACACAATCTCAAGTGTCCACCTAATATAATTAGCTCACTCTTCATCAGCGTCTCTCTCCCACCCGCTGACCAGTCCCTTTCATTTCTGATGAGTTGTCTTCGGGGATGGTTCCTGTCCTGTGTCAACTGAAGGTCTGGGGAGCATGGCCGCCGGGATTCCTCCAGTCTCAGTCAGACCATTAAGTTTGGTCTTTTTATGAGAATTTGGGGTCTGTATCCCACTGATCTCCTGCTCCCTCAGGGGTCCTCTGTTGTGCTCCCTGTCAGGGCAGTCATCGATTGTGGCCGGGCACCAACTAGTTCTTCTGGTCTCAGGATGATGTAGGTCTCTGGTTCATGTGGCCCTTTCTGTCTCTTGGGCTCTTAGTTGTCGTGTGGCCTTGGTGTTCTTCATTTTCCTTTGCTCCAGGTGGGTTGAGACCAATTGCTGCATCTTAGATGGCCGCTTGTTAGCATTTAAGACCCCAGACGCCACATTTCAAAGTGGGATGCAGAATGATTTCATAATAGAATTATTTTGCCAATTGACTTAGAAGTCCCTGCAAACCATGTTCCCCAGACCCCCGCACTTGCTCCCCTGACCTTTGAAGCATTCATTTTATCCCGGAAACTTCTTTGCTTTTGGTCCAGTCCAATTGAGCTGACCTTCCATGTATTGAGTGTTGTCTTTCCCTTCACCTAAAGCAGTTCTTATCTACTGATTAATCAATAAAAAACCCTCTCCCACCCTCCCTCCCTGCCCCCCTTGTAACCACAAAAGTATGTGTTCTTCTCAGGTTTACTATTTCTCAAGATCTTATAATAGTGGTCTTATACAATATTTGTCCTTTTGCCTCTGACTAATTTCGCTCAGCATAATGCCTTCCAGGTTCCTCCATGTTATGAAATGTTTCAGAGATTCGTCACTGTTCTTTATCGATGCGTAGTATTCCATTGTGTGAATATACCACAATTTATTTACCCATTCATCCGTTGATGGACACCTTGGTTGCTTCCAACTTTTTGCTATTGTAAACAGAGCTGCAATAAACATGGGTGTGCATATATCTGTTTGTATGAAGGCTCTTGTATCTCTAGGGTATATTCCGAGGAGTGGGATTTCTGGGTTGTATGGTAGTTCTATTTCTAACTGTTTAAGATAACGCCAGATAGATTTCCAAAGTGGTTGTACCATTTTACATTCCCACCAGCAGTGTATGAGAGTTCCAATCTCTCCGCAGCCTCTCCAACATTTATTATTTTGTGTTTTTTGGATTAATGCCAGCCTTGCTGGTGTGAGATGGAATCTCATCGTAGTTTTAATTTGCATTTCTCTAATGGCTAATGATCGAGAGCATTTTCTCATGTATCTGTTGGCTGCCTGAATATCTTCTTTAGTGAAATGTGTGTTCATATCCTTTGCCCACTTCTTGATTGGGTTGTTTGTCTTTTTGTGGTTGAGTTTTGACAGAATCATGTAGATTTTAGAGATCAGGCGCTGGTCGGAGATGTCATAGCTGAAAATTCTTTCCCAGTCTGTAGGTGGTCTTTTTACTCTTTTGGAGAAGTCTCTAGATGAGCATAGGTGTTTGATTTTTAGGAGCTCCCAGTTATCGGGTTTCTCTTCATCATTTTTGGTAATGTTTTGTATTCTGTTTATACCTTGTATTAGGGCTCCTAGGGTTGTCCCAATTTTTTCTTCCATGATCTTTATCGTTTTAGTCTTTATGTTTAGGTCTTTGATCCACTTGGAGTTAGTTTTTGTGCGTGGTGTGAGGTATGGGTCCTGTTTCATTTTTTTGCAAATGGATATCCAGTTATGCCAGCACCATTTGTTAAAAAGGCTATCTTTTCCCCAGTTAATTGACACTGGTCCTTTGTCAAATATCAGCTGCTCATACGTGGATGGATCTATGTCTGGGTTCTCAATTCTGTTCCATTGGTCTATGTGTCTGTTGTACCAATACCAGGCTGTTTTGACTACTGTAGCTGTATAATAGGTTCTGAAGTCAGGTAAGGTGAGGCCTCCCACTTTCTTCTTCTTTTTCAGTAGTGCTTTGCTTATCCGGGGCTTCTTTCCCTTCCATATGAAATTGGTGATTTGTTTCTCTATCCCCTTAAAATATGACATTGGAATTTGGATCGGAAGTGCGTTAAATGTATAGATGGCTTTTGGTAGAATAGACATTTTTACTATGTTAAGTCTTCCTATCCATGAGCAGGGTTTGTTTTTCCACTTAAGTATGTCCTTTTGAATTTCTTGTAGTAGAGCTTTGTAGTTTTCTTTGTATAGGCCTTTTACATCCTTGGTAAGATTTATTCCTAAGTATCTTATCTTCTTGGGGGCTACTGTGAATGGTATTGATTTGGTTATTTCCTCTTCGGTGTTCTTTTTGTTGATGTAGAGGAATCCAAGTGATTTTTGTATGTTTATTTTATAATCTGAGACTCTGCCAAACTCTTCTATTAGTTTCAGTAGTTTTCTGGAGGATTCCTTAGGGTTTTCTGTGTATATAATCATGTCATCTGCAAATAGTGATAACTTTACTTCTTCCTTGCCAATCCGGATACCTTTTATTTCTTTGTCTAGCCTAATTGCCCTGGCTAAGACTTCCAACACGATGTTGAGTAAGAGCGGTGATAAAGGGCATCCTTGTCTGGTTCCCGTTCTCAAGGGAAATGCTTTCAGGTTCTCTCCATTTAGAGTGATATTGGCTGTTGGCTTTGCATAGATGCCCTTTATTATGTTGAGGAATTTTCCTTCAATTCCTATTTTGGTAAGAGTTTTTATCATGAATGGGTGTTGGACTTTGTCAAATGCCTTTTCTGCATCAATTGATAAGATCATGTGGTTTTTGTCTTTTGTTTTATTTATGTGGTGGATTACATTAATGGTTTTTCTGATATTAAACCAGCCTTGCATACCTGGTATAAATCCCACTTGATCATGGTGAATTATTTTTTTGATGTGTTGTTGGATTCTATTGGCTAGAATTTTGTTGAGGATTTTTGCATCAATGTTCATGAGGGATATAGGTCTATAATTTTCTTTTTTTGTAATGTCTTTACCTGGTTTTGGTATCAGGGAGATGGTGGCTTCATAGAATGAGTTGGGTAGTATTCCGTCATTTTCTATGCTTTGGAATACCTTTACTAGTAGTGGTGTTAACTCTTCTCTGAAAGTTTGGTAGAACTCTGCAGTGAAGCCGTCTGGGCCAGGGCTTTTTTTCTTGGGAGTTTTTTGATTACCGTTTCAATCTCTTTTTTTGTTATGGGTCTATTTAGTTGTTCTACTTCTGAATGTGTTAGTTTAGGTAGGTAGTGTTTTTCCAGGAATTCATCCATTTCTTCTAGGTTTTCAAATTTGTTAGAGTACAATTTTTCATAATAATCTGAAATGATTCTTTTAATTTCATTTGGTTCTGTTGTGATGTGGTCCTTCTCATTTCTTATTCGGGTTATTTGTTTCCTTTCCTGTATTTCTTTAGTCAGTCTAGCCAATGGTTTATCAATTTTGTTAATTTTTTCAAAGAACCAGCTTTTGGCTTTGTTAATTCTTTCAGTTGTTTTTCTGTTCTCTAATTCATTTAGTTCAGCTCTAATTTTTATTATTTGTTTTCTTCTGGTGCCTGATGGATTCTTTTGTTGCTCACTTTCTATTTGTTCAAGTTGTCGGGACAGTTCTCTGATTTTGGCTCTTTCTTCTTTTTGTATGTGTGCATTTATTGATATAAATTGGCCTCTGAGCACTGCTTTTGCTGTGTCCCAGAGGTTTTGATAGGAAGTATTTTCATTCTTGTTGCTTTCTATGAATTTCCTTATTCCCTCCTTGATGTCTTCTATAACCCAGTCTTTTTTCAGGAGGGTATTGTTCATTTTCCAAGTATTTGATTTCTTTTCCCTAGTTTTTCTGTTATTGATCTCTAGTTTTATTGCCTTGTGGTCTGAGAAGATGCTTTGTAATATTTCGATGTTTTGGACTCTGCAAAGGTTTGTTTTATGACCTAATATGTGGTCTATTCTAGAGAATGTTCCATGTGCGCTAGAAAAAAAAGTATATTTTGCAGCAGTTGGGTGGAGAGTTCTGTATAAGTCAATGAGGTCAAGTTGGTTGATTGTTGTAATTAGATCTTCTGTGTCTCTGTTGAGCTTCTTACTGGATGTCCTGTCCTCTCCGAAAGTGGTGTGTTGAAGTCTCCTACTATAATTGTGGAGGTATCTATCTCGCTTTTCAATTCTGTTAAAATTTGATTTATGTATCTTGCAGCCCTGTCATTGGGTGCATAAATATTTAATATGGTTATGTCTTCCTGATCAATTGTCCCTTTTATCATTATATAGTGTCCTTCTTTATCCTTTGTGGTGGATTTAAGTCTAAAGTCCATTTTGTCAGAAATTAATATTGCTACTCCTCTTCTTTTTTGCTTATTGTTTGCTTGATATACTTTTTTCCATCCTTTGAATTTTAGTTTGTTTGTGTCTCTAAGTCTAAGGTGTGTCTCTTGTAGGCAGCATATAGATGGATCGTGTTTCTTTATCCAGTCTGTGACTCTCTGTCTCTTTATTGGTGCATTTAGTCCATTTACATTCAGGGTAATTATAGGTAAATAAGTTTTTAGTGCTGTCATTTTGATGCCTTTTTATGTGTGTTGTTGACAATTTCATTTTTCCACATACTTTTTTGTGCTGAGGTGTTTTTCTTAGTAAATTGTGAGATCCTCATTTTCATAGTGCTTGACTTTATGTTAGTTGAGTCGTTATGTTTTTCTTGGTTTTTATCTTGAGTTATAGAGTTGTTATACCTTTTTGTGGTTACCTTATTATTTACCCCTACTTTTCTAAGTAAAAACCTAACTTGTATTGTTCTATATCGCCTTGTATCACTCTCCATATGGCAGTTCAATGCCTCCTGTATTTAGTCCCTCTTTTTGATTATTGTGATCTTTTACCTATTGACTTCCCTGATTTCCTGTTATGTGTATTTTTTTAAAATTAATCTTAATTTGTTTGTTTTTGTGCTTTCCCTATTTGAGTTGATATCAGGACGTTCTGTTTTGTGACCTTGTGTTGTGCTGATATCTGATATTATTGGTTCTCTGACCAAACAATATCCTTTAGTATTTCTTTTAGCTTTGGTGTGGTTTTTGCAAATTCTCTAAACTTGTGTTTGTCTGTAAATATCTTAATTTCGCCTTCATATTTCAGAGAGAGTTTTGCTGGATATATGATCCTTGGCTGGCAGTTTTTCTCCTTCAGTGTTCTGTATATGTCGTCCCATTCCCTTCTTGCCTGCATGGTTTCTGCTGAGTAGTCAGAACATATTCTTATTGATTCACCCTTGAAGGAAACCTTTCTTTTCTCCCTGGCTGCTTTTAAAATTTTCTGTTTATCTTTGGTTTTGGTGAGTTTGATGATAATGTGTCTTGGTGTTTTTCTTTTTGGATCAATCTTAAATGGGGTTCAATGAGCATCTTGGATAGATATCCTTTCGTCTTTCATGATGTCAGGGAAGTTTTCTGTCAGGAGTTCTTCAACTATTTTCTCTGTGTTTTCTGTCCCCCCTCCCTGTTCTGGGACTCCAATCACCCGCAGGTTATCCTTCTTGATAGAGTCCCACATAATTCTTAGGGTTTCTTCATTTTTTTTAATTCTTTTATCTGATTTTTTTTCAGCTATGTTGGTGTTGATTCCCTGGTCCTCCAGATGTCCCAGTCTGCATTCTAATTGCTCAAGTCTGCTCCTCTGACTTCCTAGTGCGTTGTCTAATTCTGTAATTTTATTGTTAATCTTTTGGATTTCTACATGTTGTCTCTCTATGGATTCTTGCAACTTATTAATTTTTCCAGTATGTTCTTGAATAATCTTTTTGAGTTCTTCAACAGTTTTATCAGTGTGTTCCTTGGCTTTTTCTGCAGTTATCCTAATTTCATTTGTGATATCATTAAGCATTCTGTAAATTAGTTTTTTATATTCTGTATCTGATAATTCCAAGATTGTGTCTTCATTTGGGAAAGATTTTGATTCTTTTGTTTGGGGGGTTGGAGAAGCTGTCATGGTCTGCTTCTTTAAGTGGTTTGATATGGATTGTTGTCTCCGAGCCATCACTGGGAAACTAGTTTTTCCAGAAAATCCGCTGCGTCCAGTCCAAATCCCTGCGGGACGGTTCCCTGGCTCAGATGCTGCTCTTTCTGCTCCAAGACCAGTCACTGCCTCCCGGGGACTTCTCCTACCGGCTGCGTCCCACGCCGCCCATGGAACCGGCTGGTCCCCCTCCCGGGGTTAGTTCAGGGGGGTGGAGTAGCTCTCTGTGCTTGTGCCGTACCTGACTGTTACACTGGCTCCAGGCTCTGGAAACAATCGCTGCTTCCCCGTATTAGTCCGTTCTCTGTCTCTAAATCTGTGTTTGTTGTTCAGGGTTCGTAGATTGTTATGTATGTGATCGATTCACTTGTTTTTCCGTGTCTTTGTTGTAAGAGGGATCCGAGGTAGCGTCTGCCTAGTCCGCCATCTTGGCTCCGCCTTGAATAGGTTTTTCAAGAATGAATGAATCAGCGTTAACTTATCAGGTGATGTTTATCCCGACTAAATACACGGGCAGGTGCGATGGCAGTTTCTACTTCATGCACAGAGACATGCAGAGTCTGGAAAACAGCTCTGAGACTAGAGGTGTCTTGTTAACCTTTCCTCCTCAGCAACTTCCACCCGGATCAATGATATTGTTTTGATAATTCCCACATCCTGTGGTATCACCTTTCTTTGGAATGGGCATGAATATGTATCTCTTCCAGTTGGTTGACCAGGCAGCTGTCTTCCAAATATCTTGGCATAGACAAGTGAGCACCTCCAGCACTGCATCAGTTGGTTGAAACATCTTGATTGGTATGTCATCAATTTCTGGAGCCTTATTTTTCTTTTTTTTTTTAATTGTGAAAATTAAGACAAAGATTTTTTTTTTTTAATTGTGCCATAGATGAAAGCTTACAGGGCAAATTAGTTTCTTATTAAACAATTAATACACATATTGCTTTGTGACCTTGGTTGCCAACCCTGCAACATGTCAGTGCTCTCCCGTTCTTGACCTTTGGTTCCTCATTTCCATTTGTCCAACTTCCTGTCCCGTCCTGCCTTCTCTTCCTTTCACCGGGGCTGATGTGCCCATTTAATCTTGTACACATGGTTGAACTATGTATGTTATTGTTTGCTTTATAGGCCTGGCTAATCTTTGGCTGTAGGACGAACCTCAGTAGTGACTTCAGCACTGGACTAAAAGAATGTCTGAGGGCCGTACTCTTCAGTCTCTGTCAGACCAGTAAGTCTGGCCTGTTTTTGTGAGTTTGAATTTTGTTCTACATTTTTCTCCAGCTCTGTCCTGGACCCTTTATTGTGATCCCTGTCAGAAAAGTTGGTGGTGGTAGCCAGGCACCAACTAGTTGTGCTGGACTCACTGTAGTGGAGGCTGTGGTAGTTGTAGTCCATTAGTCCCTTGGACTAACCTCTGCCATGTGTCTTTGGGTTTCTTCATTCTCCCTTGCTCCAAAATGGGGTGAGACCAGTGGAATATCTTAGATGGCTACTCACAAGGTTTTAAGACCCCAGACGCTACTCACCAAAGTAGGATGTAAACATTTTCTTTATAAACTATGTTATGCCAGTTGAGCTAGATGTTCCCTGAGATAATGGCCCCCAGTCCTCAGCCCAGTAATTTGGTCCCTCAGGGAGTTTGGATGTGTCTATGAATCTTCTATGACTTTGCCTTTGTCAGGTTGTGTTGACTTGCCCAGTATTGTGTACTGTCTTACCCTTTGCCAAAGTTACCACTTATCTATTGTCTATTTAGTGTTTTTACTTCCCCACCCCTCCCCTCCCTCGTAACCAAAAATTGTTTCTTTCTGTGGGTAAACTTTTTCATGAGTTTTTATAATAGTGGTCTCATACAGTATTTATCCTTTTGTGGTTGACTTATTTCCCTCAGCGTAATACCCTCCAGATTCATCCATGTTTTGGGATGTTTCACAGATTCATCATTGTTCTTTATCATTGCATAGTATTTCATTGTGTGTATGTACCATAGTTTGTTCATCCCTTCATCTATTGATGGACACTTAGGTTATTTACATCTTTTTACTATTGCCAAATAATGCTGCAGTGAACACGGATGTGCATATGTCCATTCGTGTGAGGTGAAGACTTATTTTTTGCCAGTGCCTTCAAGGGAGCTTGGACTTCTTTCTTCAGTACAATCGGTTTTTGATCATATGCTACCTTGATCATATGTACTAATTCTTTTTGGTACAGTGACTGTATTCCTTCTATCTTCTCTTGCTAAATGATGGTCATTTGGGTAAAATAGAGAAGATTTGGTGAACCACTGAATGTAGAGTAATCGTAAAGAAAACGGCTGAAGTCACTTTGAGATTTGGTTTAGATAACTGAGTTGATTATACATTAACTACTATAAAAAAAATAAACAAACCCAGTGCCATCGAGTCGATTCCGACTCATAGCGACCCTATATAGATATCAAAAAATGATGTACAGGAATTGGGAAGGAGATTATAATATGCCTGCAGGTTTCCAGGTAGAAATGCTTTCTAGGCAATTTGAAGTATCTGCCTGGGGATCAGGAGGATAAAGACGTACAAAGATGGAAACTTGGGGGAAAAGCACATGCATGTTATTTGAAGTCAAAAGAGTGGGCAATATTTCCCAAGGGAACCTAGTAGGAATAAAGGAATAAGGATGGAACACTTTGAAACATCAAATTTAGCGGGCAGGTCAGAGGAGGAGAAGCCAATGAGTTGCAGTGTGAAAGGCAGGAGGAAAACCGTAAGAGTGCAACTAATGCTAAGGAAGAAAGAAGTTTGAAGAGGAAGAGTTTGGTGACCAAAGTTGTACATCACAAATAAGTCAGAATGAAAACTTGTTTGGATTTGGCAATTAAAAATCACTGTTTACCTTACCAAGAGGCATTCTGGTTGAGTGGTTCTGATAATATCCAGATATCATATCAATGAGTTTAGAAAAAAACCAGGAAGTGAGTAAGTGGACAGTAGGTGAAGACTACTCATTCAAGAAGGTTGACTGTGCAAGGAAGGAAAAAGAGAAAGCAGTAAATTCAGGAGGAAGACAAGCTGAGAAAAAGTTAATTTTTTTTTATGGTGAAGGAAATGTGAGAATATTTAATTTGTACAGATTGAGAAGGAGGTACCTGTGAAGAGCAAGTGACTGAAGTGATAAATGGGAATAATTGATAGGGTTTGATACTAAGGGAGGCAGGAAGAAAGGGAGTTAATGTGCAAATAATTAGAAAATAAAGTAACCCTAATGATAATAATGGACACCCTGGTGGCCTAGTGGTTAAAAGCTATGGCTGCTAATCAAAAGGTTGGCAGTTCAAATCCACCTAAGCACTCCTTGGAAACTCTATGGGGCAGTTCTAGTCTGTCCTATAGGGTCACTATGAGTCAGAATCGACTCAATGGCAATGGGAATGATAATAATAATAATAAGCAATATTATGAAGTGAAAAATAGGCTCCATTGCCCAAGTACTAGGTCTAGGTTGTAAACACGCAGAAGTGCTAAAGATCCATTTAGAAATATCTCCCAACATATGTTCTTTGCATTTATGCATAAAAGTGAATGATACCAAATGATTACAAACACAGGTGGTATGATTTTTTTTCCAACCATCCCAGAGTGTGATACCTGAGTATTATAAAGGTGTCAGGGAAAACTATCTTGAATTGTTATCTAAAGCTTCTGCATCATTCTTCTGATCACAGTCTCAAATAGAAGCTACCTTAGCTTAGAGAAGAAATGTCACAGAACTATCTTGAAGTGTTGTAGACTTTTCAAAAATGACATAGTTATCTTCTGTATCTCTCAACCCTAGAATGAAAGTAAAATGAAAGATTACCCTGAACAGCATTATACAGGATTGGCAACACTGAAAGATAAGACAGGAGACAGTAAGCTTTAGCCAAAAGGGGTCCCTGTTCTAAGTTCACCACTGTGTTCCTACTGCTTAGTTCATAGTCCTAGGTATCTAGAAAGCCTTCTACAAATATTGTTTGAATAAATGAATTAGAATGGTGTAATACTAGAAATGTGTTGCAATCTTCACTTAAATTGAAATATAGATATGCAGAGAAAATTCTTTAAAGGCCAAGCTGCTGGACATCTTTGAAACTTTGAAACTTAAAAGCTCTGAACAGGCAAGGTGGAATGCAAGCATGTAGAAACATAATGTGGTGGATACATGGCTTGACTGAAGCCAAATGTGATGGTTGAATTGTTCTGTGTAATGAATGCTGTGGTGTGCTGTCCAGAGACCGCATTGGGACTGAGGCACTCATTCCCCAACAGCTGTGAGTATTGGCGGCTGACAAGTCTTAGCTGAGTGACTGTCCGGGAACTATACTCAAAGGAAGAGAGCTGCTTAGATTAAGGTCACTTTGCCTTCCTCAGAAACAGCCCACAGCCAAAGACTGGTTAACGAGGAGGCTGAGGGAGGGAGGAAGGTCATAAAGTCCCATGTTTCTTAGCTCAAGTTGAGACAACTCTGAATATCTATCCAGCTCCGGGGCTTTCCAAGGGGTTGTCTGAGGCTTTTATTTTGCCCACATCAGAGTTCTGCTCCTCCCTCTGCGCAATCCTTTTTCCTTTACACCCTCAAAGATGCTGGTTTGCATGCACACTCCCAATAAACCACATGTATACAGATCTCTGTCTTAGAGTTGGATTGCTGGGAAGTCTGACCTGGACACTTCATATCACTTATTATCTTTAGATAGAGAAGAAAGAGCTGTCCTATATAGCAAGAGCTAAAACAGCCCAGGAAGAACTGGGCTTAATTCCTTAGTTCAATTTCAAAGCTAGGCTCCAGTGGATTTCAGCAAACTTAAAATGTTACCAAAAAATCACCGCGGGCTGAGTTTGCTTGGATGGATCAGAACAAGAGTGTCATTGTCCTCTTAATTTGCAGCATGCAACCACTAGATGCTAAATGCTACACATTCGTACCTTTTACCAGGTTCGCGTCTGTACCTTTAGCCTTGCTAAAAAAAACCCAAACCAGTGACTATTGAATCATTTCTGACTCATGGCAACCCCATGTGTTGCAGAGTAAAACTGTGCTCTATAGAATTTTCAAGGCTGTGACCTTTCAGAAGCAGGTCTTTCTCCCCAGGAGTCTCTGAATGCATTCGAACCACCAACCTTTCAGTTAGCTATCAAATGCTTAATCATTTGCACCACCTAAGGACTCCTTTAGCCTTACCAGGGCTTTGATTTTCTCTTCTCAGTTGTCCCAAAGGATATTTTTCTTTTCTTTCTGTGGTCCCAGATCTTACAGTTGGCTTTTCTTTTCAGAGCTATAATTCTGAGGGGACAGGCAGCTTCCCCTCGCTACCCAGGAAAACACCAAAACTCTTTAATTTCATACTTTCATTGTATAACCTTCAAAATTAAGGCCAAATCTAAGTATTTCCTGACACATTCTCAGCATATCTTGATATTGAATCTCTATTTTCCACACTTAGCTGCCTATTATTACGTTAGAACATTTAAAGATGTTTTCAATTTAATTTTTAGTATAGCTAGTATTTATTTAGCACTTTTTCATTTATTTGTTTGACATTTCTATTGTAAAATAAAACCAAATATAGAAAATTCTACTGAATGTCAAGAGTAATAACCTGTACTCTGATTAAAGTAAAATCGAGATTTATTGAAAGAGACAGCTCAAGCCGATAGATTGAATTCCATAGGTAGAATCCAATAATCCGATATGACTCAGCAGTGATGTTTTTTAAGGGAGGGAGGGACAAAATACATGAAACGCATTACTTGATTGGTATTTACAAACATAGATCATTGAAAGACATTACTTGATTGGTAGTAGATCATTATAAGGCAGGACTTCCTGTGGCGGGAACTTGTAAGGCAGGACTTCCTGTAATGGAAGATTGTAAGACAATTGGCCTAAAAGGATATACATATCTTTCTTAGATTGGTTAATGGTAATTACAAGGATATGTGGTGAAGGTGGTGGTTTGCAGGGTAGTTACATCCTCATTACCAGACATTTCTCTCTTAGAAACAGTGGAAGATGGCTGCCACTAGGGTAAAAATGGAACCAGCAACCAAGGAATCACACCTAAACTTCAAGCCAGCCATTTCAGATCTTATCAGCACCTCAATTTTTAAAAAAATTTCCTTACACAAGAAATACGTAGATTAAAGAGCTATGCATTTGTTGTAACCACTACCCAGGTCAAGAAACAACTTTTCCTTCTATCCCAGAAGAGGCTCTCACTAGCCAAATATAGGATAATTTGTGCTTCAGTAAGGATAATTGAATGGACTGATTGGGGGTTGAAATTCCTAAGTCTTGTCGAAAGGATCAAACACAAGTGTCATCAATTGTCTGGATCCAGCTCCAATTTGTAGAAAATGCAGAGGACAGAGGAATACCCATTCCTTTATCCCTAATGAAGCCTCTTCAATTTCTGAGTCCTTTTAACATGACTCTTTTATAACTTCCTTACTATTTGACATGGTGAGGTTTTCAAGGCTCATCTTGTACATTTCCTTCCCTGGCCATGGATATAGCTACTTCTCCAAGAAACCGTGGCTTTTTTTGGGAAAAATGATATTTTAAAGCCACAGTCTGGGAACTAGGGATGCTTTTGCTGCTAGGTTGGTCATTGTTTCTAGGTTTCTTCAGTGGATAGAATGAATTCATGAATTCACAATGACAGTTAAAATTTGTGGATATGAATTTTAGAAATTGAGGTGCTGGAATATTTGATTGGGTGAATTCAGACCTAAATTAAAAACTCTGTTCTGAATTAAACTAAGATTTTCATTTCTACTCTTCTGAAGAAACCAACCATTCAGCCTTTTTGTCAAACGTTTATTACTTGAAAAACAAAGAAGGCAGGAGTCAAAATTTCTAACTTTGGTAAAGATTTGCTTGGTGCCTGTTAAGAATGTTTACACAGCTGGTCCCAGAGAAGGTTCCTTGGTCAACCGGAGGTTAGAAAATTTAGCTGTTATGTTAAATGAAGGTAGGCCTGTAAATAACTGTATACCTAAGATAGGTATATATCAAGTCTTAGTTCCACATATTGCCTCCCAAGTTAAATCTTCACTTACTGGGATTCTTTCACTGTATTTCTGTAAATTTGAAACTAGGTAGAGACTAAGTTTGTTAAAATAAGGAGGCAGATCCACAGCTGTAAAAGTCTTGACAGTCGGTAACACAAAGAATGCAGAGATTTGGGCTTTAAGTTATGTAAATAAACTCACTATCTTAACTACTTTCAAGGAATGGGCAATGTTTACATTTCAGAAAGCTTCGGATTTAAGGCTGATTTAATCTTCACTCTTTCCTAACTAAATGGTCAACTTTACATTTCGAGGGCTCCAATTAGGTTTGACTCAGCCTGCAAGCCACCACTAACCCCCCACATCAAGAATGTTTATATGTCTCACTTTAGAAATATTGCCTTAGTCAAATTGTGTCAGTAATAAGAGATTTATGTTAGGCTACAAACTGATGTTAAGAAAGTTTGTAGTTTAACACCCCCTAGTAAATTTCTTTCTTTTTTTTTTTTTTTAGTAAATTTCTTCTTCCTTTAGTAAATTTCTAAATTTCTTCTTCCTTCCCCTGCATCTTCTTTGATGTGAAACTGTTTGTCTTTGTTTACTCTGCCTGTTAAATACCCCACTGTTCTCCCTGCAAAGCAGAGCATGTGCTGCAGTCTTGTTTGAATTCCACGTGTTTCTCCATTTTGTGAAATGAAAGTATTCCTTTAATGAAATTTTTGTTTTGATTTCTATCAGAATATTGATCTAGTGCTTCCACTAGGACAAATTTAAATTTAGGAATACAGGACCTTTTACTTAACTTCCTCTGTATTACATCTGTATTTCTTTTCTTCCACACAGTCTTAGTTAGCTGAGACACAGGGAATGATAGAATCAGAATATCCCAGAGTTACTCATTTACTAAATTTCTACATTATATACACGAATACTAATACTACCACTGCTACTATAATAACTGAAAACAACCACAATTTTTTTGCATATACCCTCCCCATTAATTTTTTTTTGTTATTGTGCATTTGCTTTTTTTTTTTTTTTGTGGTAAAATGCATGTAATACAAAAAGTTGATGTTTTAGAAATTTTTAAGTATAAAATTCAGTGACATTATCATATTTTTAAGCAAATAATGTACACTTTTTACGTTTGTTTGCCAACTGTTCCCTCCCCTCATGAAGTATTTTTGTAAGCATGTTACTTTTTTACAGCAACATATAAAAAAATTGGCATAGTGCTGCTTACGAAAATACCTTGTGGGGCGAGGGAGTGGTTGGCAAACAAACACAGAAGCTGTGTGTTATTTGCATAAAAATATGATAATTACATTCACCACGTTCTGCAACCATCACCACTATCTATTTCTAAAAGTTTTTCATTACTCTAAACAGAAATTTAGTACATCTTAAGGAATAACTCTCCATTCCTCCCCACCTTCCAGTCTTTGGTAATCCCTAATAAACTTTGTTCCTATGCATTCACCTATTCTAGATAATTCATATAAATCAGATTATACAATATTTGTCTTTCTGTGTCCAACTTATCTCACTCAGTTTTCAAGTTTCACCCATATCATAGCATATTTCAGAGCTTCATTTCTCTTTATGGCTGAATAATATTCCATTGTATGTATATACCACATTATTTTATCCATTCATCTGTTGATGGACACTTGGGTTATTTCTACCTTTTAGCTATTGTGAATAATGCTGTAATGAACATTGGTGTGCATGTATCTGTTTGAGTCCTTGCTTTCAAGTCTTTTGAGTATACACCTAGGCATAGATTTGCTTCCCATTTATTTTTTGTAGCTGTAGTATACCTAGATTACTTAAGCATTATATATTACACTTTTTTTCTTTGCCTGTTCTCTGACACTTGTCATTTTCTCCTTAACCCTTGTCTCTTTTCTCACTTCTTTTAGATTTTAAAGATTTTTTTCTCCTTTTCACCTTCTATTCTCTTAAGACATAATTTTGTGCTTATTTGGTTTTTTGTTCCTTCTGGTTTAGTCTTTATTTCTGAAATGATTTTTTCATTTATTTATAATTCTTTCCTGCGTGTCACTTCATTTCTGAATTTTTCTAATTCTAACATGTTTTTTTTTTATATCTTGTGTCATTTTCTTAATGTCTTTTAGCTTATTGTGAAATAGAAAGTTACAGTTTTGATCTGCCTCTGTCTCTCTGATATGCTTTTATTATTTACAGTGAAGTTATTCTGCTCCTTATTCTCTTTTATCTTGTAATAACGTTGTATAGAACTTGACTTTGATACTTTTCTGCTGCTCATTTTTATGTGAAATCAGTTTCCTGAAATTTTAGAGGTCTGGTTTAGAGTAGTTTTTCTAACTTCAGAGAGTTCCCTTTTCTATTGTCTGAGACTTTCCCTTCTCCAATTTATCTCGATCTTCTCTTTCCTTTGTCTCTAGTGGACCTGTTCTGCTTAATTTTGATTCCATTCTAGCAGTTTCTTGTCAGTGCAGAGCCCTGTCCTGCAAGAAAGTTCATAAGGGCTAGATTCCTAAAGTTCCTTTAGTCCCTACTGGGAGTCCACTGAGCACTCATTCATTACTGAATTGAATAAAACACTCTCAGTTTCAGGAACTATTCTCAAATCGACCCACTCTGCTTTATCTTTGCTTCTCTCGACTTTCTTCTGCACAGACGATGATACCATGCTAGTCTTGTGGCTGTTGGTGATTTGTTCTCACCAGCTTTTATTTTGAACTTTGTGAAGAAATTTAGCCATCTAGTTTTATTGTAAATGTTGACCATGGGTGTATTAGCTTCCTAGGGCTACCATAACAAAATACTACAAACTGGGTGGCTTCAGTATAAGAGTGGAAATGTATTCTCTCATAGCCCGGAGGAAAAAAAAAACAAACCTATTGCCGTCGAGTTGATTTTGACTCATAGTGACCTTATAGGACAGGTTAGGGCTGCCCCATAGGGTTTCCAAGGAGTGCCTGGTGGATTCAAACTGCCAACCTTTCAGTTAGCAGCAACTCTTAGCCACTACACCACCAAAGTTCTAGAAGTCAAATCAGTGAGGTAACAGGGTCCTGTTCCCTCTGAAGCCTCTAGAGGAAGGTCCTTTCTTGTTTCTTCCAGCTTTTAGTAGCCCCAGGAGTTCCTCGGCTTGTAGCTGCATCTTTAACGTGGCCGTCCTTCCTTTATTTATGCCTCTGTGTCTTTTCTCCTTTTTATAAGAACACCATGCAGATTGGATTAAGAGTATGAGGAGCCCTGACGATGCATTGGTTAACATTTGGCTGCTAACTGAAAGTTCAGCTATTTGAACCCACCAGCCACTCCATGTTAAGATTTACAGCCTTGGAAACCGTATGGGAGCAGTTCTAGTCTGTCCTATAAGGCCGCTATGAGTTGGAATCAACTCAGCAATGGGTTTAGTACTCCAATATGACCTCATGTTAACTTTACTGATAACGTCTGCAAAGACTTCAACTCATACAATGGGTTTTTGGGTTGCTATCTAATTGCTTTGTTTTTATGTAGGGATTCAGAGGGATAAAAATAAACTAAGCATCTCCACTGCCACCACCTTCTCCTGAGCACTAAGTATTTGCCAAGCACTCTACATATATCAGAGCTATGGCTGCTAACCAAAAAGGTCCGCAGTTTGAATCCACCAGCTGCTCCTTGGAAACCCTACGGGACAGTTCTGCTCTGTTCTGCAGGGTCGTTCTGAGTTGGAAATGACTCAACAGCACCTAACAACAACTACATATATTGTCTCATTCAGTTTTTACAACATCCCATTGGGTTAGGAATAATTATTCTATTTTACATTGAGGAAACTGAGGCAATGAGTGCATTAAAAAAATTACAACGGAGGAAAAGAAGAGGTATAGTAAGTACCTTAGAATAAGTGGAACATTGTGGAAATGACAGCTCACACATCACATAAAAGTCATGTAAATGTCAGGTATTTGTTGTAACTTAGAAATTTACTGTAGTGTTCTGGGGTTCTATTGGAAAATGCCCTGCTGGGCATCCCTAGGCAGTGATTTGGAAGGCCATTTGTAATCCTGATAATTATGAGCAAATTGTGCACTGGTGAGAATTGTACAAATATTCAACTGCAGTAAGTTTATATGGTTATAAAAACATGGTTCTTTTTGGACAATATAATATATACCACCCCCCTGAGTTTGCTGGAGCCCTGATAGTGCACTGGTTAAGAGCTTGGCTGTTAACCAAAAAGGCCGACAGTTTGCATCCACCAGCTGCTCCTTGGAACCCTGTGGGGCAGTTCTGCTCTGTCCTATAGGATCACTATGAGTCAGAATCGACTTGAGGGCAATGAGTTTGGGTTTTTTTTTTTTAGTTTGATATTTTGTGGTGTTTGTTTTTGAGATGATAAACCCGTTGCCATTGAGTTGATTCCAACTTATGGCAACCCTATAGGACAGGGCACAAATGCCCAAAAGAGTTTCCAAGGAGCAGCTGGTGGATTCGAACTGCTGACCTGTTGATTAGCAGAACACTTTATCACTACCCCACCAAGTATTTAATTTTATTGAGTATGTGCGTGTGATTTGAAATGGGTAAATATGATGCCTCTGTCTCCAATTCCTGGGTATAACATCATTTGTTAAGTGACAAGGCTCCTGTTAACATCCAGAAGCCCCGTAGAGGCCATTTTCTGTGCCCAGACCAGGGGGTAAGTAGAGAAGGTTGGATAAACTACATGTATTCCAACAGAAATCCACTGATGCCGCAAACTATTTGCCATTTGCATTCTTGCCAATAAGTGGATGCCTCACTGTTGCAGAGGGAACCCATCTCCAAAGGAAAGGAGGCATCACCACCTTCCCATGCCCACCCCCTCACCCTCATTAGAACCACTTGAAAAGTCCAGTAATGCTGAAAATAAAGCTTGGGTGCGAACTGCACTGTTGGCTCCAGTGCATTTCCTGTGAAAGGAAATCATAAGTTGAAAAGAATCTATTAGCCAATGTACAGGAGTTCCTGGGTGGTGCTAGTGGAAGGATTGACAGTTTGAGTCCAACCCGACATGCCTTCAGAGAAAGGCCTGGTGATCTATTTCCAAATAATCAGCCATTGAAAACCTTGTGGAGCACAGTTCTACTCTGACACACATGGGGTAACCATGAGTGAGAATCACTTGAGGGCAGCTGGAAAAGCCAATGTCTGGGCTAAAAAATGTTTTGCAACAAATGTTACTCAAGGCCCACAGAATACATGTCTTTAAGCTTTAAGAGTCTAGAATAGATCCTCTTTAGATTCTCAATTCCTTGAAAAGCTACATTTCTTCTGATCAACTAGTTGATTTTATTTTCTAAACGCTGTTTTGTGAATTTTGAAACTAATAATGATTCTCTCTTTAATTTGGTCACTAGGGAAGTCATATTTGCGGCCCATCTCTACAAACCCTGCGTTATCTTTGAAAAATATGAGCTTTTATGTAGTTATCTGGAGAACAGGAATATATCTCTCTTCATTTTTGCTTCATTGGGAGTTCTTTATCTATCATTTGTTCCCTACTATATCAATTTCTGTAAGTCAATTTCATGTCCTTTTTGAATCAAGTTAATTTAGACCCACATCTAGCATTTTCTTAGCCAGACCAAAAGGATACATAAGGAGGCCTATATTCCTTCTCATTGCTTTGATCAGTAATTAATCTTCATTTAGTAAAGAAGATGAAGTTGCAGGAATTTTATATAGTGTATTCCATTTGTTGTTATTATTTTCCTTGTTGAGGAAACTTTCTTGCTCATTTGTTACGGTTAGTAACTAAATCTTTATGAAATAAAGAATTTGAAAGAGCCTTTACCTGAATTCTATGTGTGGGTTATGTTTGACAGATGTCTACTCACTTTCATTGTTTCCAGTTTTTAAAAATTTAAGCTGTCCATATTTTTATGATATTCTTATTTATGTTTTTAAGCTTTTTGTTTTGTTTTCTGACATTCACTTTGGTGTTTTCAATTTCTATCATTTTTAATGAGTTAAAAATAAAATGTCATCTATACAAAGTATAAAATTTAAATATATTTTTATGAAGAATGAAAATTAGAGAATATAAAGGATTAAAAAAATAAAATTGCTTTTTATATATGCTTGTAAAAAAGTCATTTTCTCCTAAATTTTTAAATATAATTTCTTGAGTTAAAAGGCAAAATGCAAATTGTAACGAATGAATATCAACATCTTAAATGTTACTTAAATACAGCATTTTCCATGTAATTAAAAAAAAATGTAAATATAATTAAGTATTTTTACAATGATAAAACCATTCACAATTCTAGAGTTCAATATCCATCAGGTTGCCAATGTAAAGAAATAATATCATGCTTCAGGTATGTTATGCCTACCCTAGTGGTTTTCAAAGAGGAGTGATTTTGACCCCCAGGGGAGATTTGGCGATGTCTGGAAACATTTGGTTGTTACCACTGGGGCGTGGGTACTGTTGGCATCTAGCAGGTAGAGGCCACTGCTAAGCAATACACAGGACAGCACCCCGCCCCGACAAAGATTTATTCTACCGAAAATGCAAATACTTCAGAGGCTGAGAAATCTTTGACTAACCATATACATACATACACACATGAATGCTCGTGCACACACACACAACACACACACAAATGAATTACTTAATATTGCAAAATGTTCCACAGCCACCATGTGCTTTGGTTGCAAACATTGCGCTAATTTGTAAGTACCTCTGGAACCTTGAGTTGGAACACAAAGAAAAGCAAGAAAACATCAACCATTACTGGGAAACAATACTTCATTATACAATAATCTATTACGTTCATGCTACCTCAGAGGAAAGATTTGGCAGGTTAATTAATTTGTCTTGTCTCTTAAGGGCCTCTGCCTCTGAAATCTTCTTCACAATCTGCAGCAGTCGGTGACCATTCATCAGCAGTGGCACAACCCAGAAACTTTTACGGCAATTGGATGAAGTTACCTTTTGTGTGGAGGATAGAAGGCAGGAGTTAAAGAGCATTTCCCTGGGAGCTTACCTGTGTTGGCCACGAGGGTGAACGTTTAGAATACAAAGTGTGCTGTGCCAGTGCCGGATCCTGAGGGACAGAGGTACCCGTGTATTCTTTAGTATATTTATTTGTTTGTGTGTGTGTGTTCACATTTGTGCTATAAAAAAAAAGAGCCCTCTAAAGCACAGGGCCAGCACAGAGGCCCATGACGCTCAGATCAAAGGGCAGTACTGGGATAAATACCTTTTTCAAATGTGTGATATTTGGGGCCTCAGGTTTTCAGCTTGAAACCAGAAGCTGTTTAGTTGGGAACCAAGTCAGGCATAAGTGGAGCCTGTGGTAGCAATAGAAGAATTCCCTTGCCTTTACACTTGAATATTGCAATCAAGGACAAGCACGTCTGTGTCTCTGAAAGACTCCGGAGTACAGGGCAGTGCATCTGTAGATGAATCCCAGGAGTAATTGTTTGTGCCCAGAGCAAGATTAGAGGTGAAAAAGCAGGATATGGGTGAGACCTGGGGGCACCGGGGCCCTTGATCCTGAAGTTGCCTTTACCTGATTCTACCCAGGGGATCGCAAGTCGAGGAAAACTTAGGTTTAAACACTTTCACTTTGCAGGATCTTATTTCCCTTCCCCACTCCAATTTTCCTGGTTCATTTTCTCTTAATTGGTCCTGATTGGAAGTCATCATAAATCAGAATAATTTCTCTTTTATGCTCTTCAAATTTTAACTTACAAGAAAAAAAAGCCTTTAGCTGGAAATGTCCATAAAAAATGAATGTCAGTGGTTTCATCTTTAACAGAGAGAAAATGAAACTCAGACATTTTGGAGTCACAGTCAAACTACCTTAGTATGAATGTGAATTGATTTATACAGGGCCTTTAAGAAACTTCATGTCCTTTTTGGAGTATACTAAGCAGGAATCACTCTTTCACAAATCTAGAAATTATAGCCACCCGTGAAGTTAAATGCTATATCTGTCTTAGCCTTGGTCTGTACTAGGCTGATAATTTACTTCGAGACTCAAAAAGGCGATTTGACTCTGCTACCTAGTTCTTAAAATGACTTATTCAATAATGAGTATTTAGATAAAGACTAAAGATTTCTTTCCTTCCTTACTCTCCTTTCTTTCTTCCCTTGTTTCCTCCTTCCTTCCTTCTTTCCCCCCTCCCTTCTTCCCTTCCATTGCTTACCCACATGCATTGGTGACAGCCTGGTGACAGTCTGCCATCACCAACAGTTGTGTGGGAAATATCAATTTACATATGGATAGAGGTTACATATGTTCCCTTAGCCTTAAGGTTAATATTGGGAACAACCAGCTTTCTAGTAATTTCTAGCAATTATTTGAGTAACTTAAACTCTAATACATGAAAGGCATTTACACATCAGCATTTATGGGTTGGCTAGATACTAAGGAAAGGGATAGTCTGAGTGCAGCTTGCCACTTTTCTCTGTGATCAAGGAATGAACCTTGTGCTTAGGACCAGGTATGTTGCCCTGGCTTCTTGGATGGGATGAGAGTGTGGGTTGACTCTCTTTCCCAGGACATCTTGACCCAAAGCACATACCACAGCAGATGGTGGCCTACCAGCACATCCTTCTCCTCTTGCCCTGGACACATACCAGCATTCCCAGGAACTGCTTAGTGTTACATGGCAGCTGGCAGATACTGTATCTGGCAGGAGAAAATGATGATCTCTTAACTGCAAAACAAGAAGGATGTGTGCAGAGCACCAGTCCTGCAAGGCTGTAGGGAATGACCAGCTGGTCGTGGGGGACCAGCACCCACTACTGAAGCTGACCTTGCTCTGTCTCTTCTCTATATGAGTAAAGCATTGTTCCATTTAGTCCAGGTTTTGCTAGTGACCCTGGACCTTGGCTTGACAGTTTGACACAATTGGCAGGATCAACAGACACCAACTACCAAGTCTAGATTCTCAAGCTTAAGAAGGGGTAGGGTATGTGTAGGTTATTTCATTTTGTATGAATAGCCACTGAATTTATCTGTTGCATTAAGTTCATCAAGTAGTAGTGTCTGAGCATGAGCCTCAGAGAAAACTCAAGAAGGCATTTAGTGAAACGAGTCCAAATCCCAACACCCAGTGCCGTCGAGTCTAAATAAATAAATAATAAAAAAAGCCAACTTAAATCATAGTCTACTCTATTTTTCCTAGATTCATACTTCATGCATTCTGTATTCCAGTTCTTATGGATGTTTGCAGATGTTTCTTCTCATTTTCAGTTGTGCCACATCAGCAAATGCAGGTCCCGAAAGCTTGACTCCATCCAGGTCATTAAGGTTGACTCTACTTTGAGGAAGGAGGCAGTACTTCCTAAGTCATATTTTTAGTAGCTTCCACCTGAGGGTCCCGTCTTCCAGCACTGTATCAGATAATGTTCCACTGCTATTCATAAGGTTTTCACTGGTCAAATATTTTAGAAGTAGATCACCAGCCTTAATTTGCAATATTAAAGAATTCTAGGGGCAAAATATTGAACACAGAAAGCATCAAAAGAAGATGGAAGAAATAAAAAGAGTCACTGTACCAAAAAGAATTGGTCGATATTCAACCATTTCAGGGGGTAGCATATGATCAAGAGCCGATGGTGTTAAAGGAAGAAGGATAAACTGCACTGAAGGCACTGGCGAAAAACAAGGCTCCAGGAATTGATGGAATATCCATTGAGATCATTCAACAAATGGATGCAATGCAGGAAGCACTCATTTGTCTATGCCAAGGAATTTGGAAGATAGCTACCTGGCCAACTGACTGGAAAAGATTCATATTTGTGCCCATTCCAAAGAAAGGTGATCCAACAGAATGTGGAAACTATTGAACAATATCACATGCAAGTAAAATTTTGCTAAAGATAATTCAAAAACAGTTGCAGCAGTACATGGACAAACTATAGCCAGAAATTCAAGCCAGATTCAGACGAGGACGTGAAACAATTAATATCATTGCTGATGTCAGACAGATCTTGACTGAAAGCAAAAAATGCCAGAAAGATGTTTACCTGTGTTTTATTAACTATGCAAAAGCATTTGACTCTGTGGGTCATAATAAATTACAGATAACATTGCAAAGAATGGAAATTCCAGAATCCTTAATTGTGCTTGTGCAGAACTTGTACTTAGACCAAGAGGCAGTCGTTCAAACAGAACAAGGGAATACTGCATGGTTTAATATCAGGAAAGGTGTGCATCAGGATTGTATCTTTTCACTATACTTATTCAATCTGTATGCTGGCAAATAATCCGAGAAATTGGACTATATGAAGAACGGGTTATCAGGATTGGAGGAAGACTCATTAATAACCTGCTTTATGCAGATGACACAACCTTACTTGCTGAAAATGAGGAGGACTTGAAGCACTTACTGATAAAGATTAAGGACTGTAATCCAGCCTTCGGTATGGATTACACCTCAGTGTAAAGAAAACAAAAATCCTCACAACTGTACCAATAATGAACATCATGATAAATGGAGAAAAGATTGAAGCTGTTAAGGATTTCATTTTGCTTCGATCCACAATCAACACCCATGGAAGCAGCAGTCAAGAAATCAAATGATGTTTTGGGTTGCGCAAATCAGCTACAAAGACCTCTTTAAAGTGTTAAAAAGCAAAGATGTCACTTTGAGGACTAAGGTGGGCCTGACCCAAGCCATAGTATTTCCAATTGCTTCATATGCATGCAAAAGAGGGACAGTGAATAAGGAAGATGGAAGAACTGATGCCTTTGAATTATGGTGTTGGCGAAGAATATTGAATGTACCATGGACTGCCGGAAGAATGAACAAGTCTGTCTTGGAAGGACAGCCGGAATGCTCCTTAGAAGCAAGGAGGGCGAGACTATGTCTTACATACTTTGAACATGTTATCAGGAGGGATCAGTCCCGGGAAAAGGACATCATGCTTGGTAAAGTAGAGAGTCAGTGAAAAGAAGACCCTCAACAAGATGGATTGACACAGAGACTGCAACAATGAACTCAAACATAGCAAGGATTGAGAGGATGGTCCAGGATCCGGCAGGGTTTCGTTCCGTTGTACGTAGGGTCACTACGAGTTGGAACTGACTCATTGACACCTAACGACAACAATAGCAGTCTATTTTTAGAGCTTTTAAAAAAATTAAAATTTATTGTATTAGTGCTGTATAGATAAACCATGAAGGGCAACCAAGATTAATGTCAAGAAAGCAGCACTTTCACCTTGAAGTCATAGCTCATGCTTTTCCCATAGTCCAAATATTCCAAATACAGCCCCTCTCATGCTTCCATCTCAGTGAAGATCAATAGGATTGCTGCCTTATATGATTTTGACTTTTATGGTTATATGACCATGAACAAGTCCTGAGCTTCAGCTTATCTATTTGTAAAACCGAGACAATTGCTCTACCTGCTTTGCAGTGTTGTGAGGCTTAAAACTGGTAAATATCAGTTCTAGCCATGTTAAAACACCAGTATACTTATTTGGGCAGTAATATGATGAGAAATATCGGTGGCTTTAGAGAATAATGAAGACAGGATAGTTGTCATTTTCTGGAGCGCAAAGAGTTCTACATGGACTCCTAGGGATTAGGCAGGCCAAGTGGGTAAAGGGCACTATAAAAGGAGGGATAAATAATGAAATGTAAGTTTTTCTCACTTCAAATTTTGCTTGGGCTTTATCTGGCATTTAGTCATTTATCTGACAAGCCTGTTACATTCCATCTACTGAAGGAAAAATGGAGATTTTAGAGTCTTCTGATATTGACAGTGGCATCTACATGAGATGTAGAAGCAGTTTCTCCTACAGGATGTCTAAAAGGCTACCTGACCAGAAAACCATCTACTCTTACCCTTACCCTTCCAACACTTCTTAAAGAATTCAAAGACTTCCAAATATTCATATCTTGAATAGAATTTTTTTTGTCTGACTTATTGAACAAAAATAATTGGGTTTGTAAGATATTCTGCTTATTTTGCATGCCTATTAATCAGGTACAGTAAAGTGGTAATAGAGACAGAAAGGGAAGGAAAGAAGGGGACAGAGAGAGAAAGAAGAAAGAGAAAGAACAGGAACATGTACTGAGCACTTGGTTGTTGTTAGTTGCCATTGAGTCAGCTCCAACTCATGGTGACCGTATGTATAACAAAACAAAACGTTGCCAGTTCTGCTCCATATTCATGACCTTTGATATATTTGAGTTCATTATTGCAGCTATTTGTGTAGTGCATTCCTCCCTAGGGAGCTCATCTCCCAGAAGTATATCAGACAGTATTCTGTCATGATCCATAAGGCTTTCATTGGCTCATTTTCTGAAGTAGATTGCCAGGCATTTCTTTCTAGTCTGTCTTAGTCTGAAAGCACCACTGAAACTTGTCCACCATGGGTGACCCTGCTGATATTTGAAACACCGGACGCATAGCTTCCAGCATCATAGCAACACAGAAACCACCTCAGTACGACAAACTGACAGATGAGTGGTGGCACTGAGCATTTGCTGCGTGTCAAACACTGCATTAGGCAATTTGCATTTTAGGAAGTTAAACTATATAGTCTCTGCCTACCCCAATGACTACTGCCTATTTGAGATTATTATTTTCAGATTCAGTGATACTAGCTTAAAAATGTTTTCAATCTTTCTGAATCATATGGTATTTTTGAATGAGGGAAAATAAATGTCCCCTGCTTTGCTAAATAGAAAAGGCACAATCCTCTACTCTTAAACCAGATCTTCATACCCTACAGGTTACTCCAGCAGCTGAGCATCCTAGGCTCTTACAGAATGCTCAGTGTTCTGATGAAACTACTTACCAGTTCTGGAGAATTTTTTCTGTGTGTATGTGTGTGTGTTTAGGAGAGGTAAGTTTATTGATAAGAGATACATGAATAAAGCCTAGAGACCAGTTAACCTACTAGATGCCCCTTATCTAATCAGACTATAACACTGAAATGAAAGCTTTCCTTGAGTGCCTGCCTAAAAGCTGTTTTTGCAGAACGCAGATGCTTAAGATGAGCACTTGATTTTTAGGTGAACACATTGGAATTGCAGATCTGATTTTTCTGTGGTTGATGAAATATTTGTTGTTTTTTTTTCTTTAGAGTTCTATCTTTGGGCTCCACCAAATGGCTGTCAGTTCATTGTACTGTGGTGGGTTGCGAGTTGCTGTGATACTGGGAGCTTTGCCACTGGTGTTTCAAATATCAGCAGGGTCACCATTGGTGGGCAGGTTTCAGCTGAGCTTCCAGACTAAGACAGACTAGGAAGAAGGACCTGGCAGTCTACTTCTGAAAAAATTGGTTGGTGAAAACCTTATGAATAGCAGTGGAACATTGCTTGATATAGTGCCAGAAGATGAGCCCCTCAGGTTGGAAGGCACTCAAAAGATGACTGGGGAAGAGCTACTCCCTCAAAGTAGAGTCGACCTTAATGACGTGGATGAAGTCAAGCTTTCGGGACCTTCATTTGCTGATGTGGCATGACTCAGAATGAGAAGAAACAGCTGCAAACATCCATTAATAACATAATGTGGAATGTATGAAGTTTGAATATAGGAAAATAGAAATAGTAAAAAATGAATGGAATGCATAAACATTGAAAGCCTGGGCATTAGTGAGCTGAAATGGACTGACGTTGGCCATTTTGAATCAGACAATCATATGGTCTACTATGCTGGGAATGACAACTTGAAGAGGAATGGCATGGCATTCATCATCAAAAAGAACATTTCAAGATCTATTCTGACTGTTATTAAATTGATACACCAACCATGAAGGCCAAAGATAAAAAAATTGAAGATTTTTACCAACTTCTGCAGTCCGAAGTTGATCAAACATGCAATCTAGATGCATTGATAATTACTGGTGATTGGAATACATTGATAATTACCGGTGATTGGAAACAAAGAAGAAGTATTGGTAGTTGGAAAATATGGCCTTGGTGATAGAAATGACAACGTAGATTACGTGATAGAATTCTGCAAGGTCAATGACTTCTTCATTGCAACAGCATAAATGGTAACTATACATGTGGACCTTGCCAGGTGGAATACACGGGAATCAGATCGACTACATCTGTGGAAAGAGAGCATGAAAGAACTCAGTATCATCAGTCAGAACAAGTCCAGGGGCTGGATGTGGAACAGACCATCAATTGCTCATATGCAAGTGTTGAAGTTGAAGAAAATTAGAACAAGTCCGTGAGAGCCAAAGTTTGACCTTGAGTATATCAGTCCTGAATTTAGAGACTATCTCAAGAATAGATTTGATGCATCGAATACTAATGACGAAAGACCACATGAGTTGTGGAACGACATCAAGGACATCATACATGAAGAAAGCAAGAGGTCATTAAAAAGATAAGAAAGAAAGAAAAGACCAAAATGGATGTCCGAAGAGACTGAAACTTGCTCTTAAACATAGAGAAGCTAAAGTGAAAGGAAGAAATGATGAAGTAAAAGAGCTGAACAGAAGATTTCAAAGGGTGGCTCAAGAACACAAAGTAAAGTATTATTATGACATGTGCAAAGACCTGGAGATAGAAAACCAAAAGGGCATGCTTGGCGTTTCTCAAGCTGAAAGATTTGGAGAAAAAATTCAAGCTCGACTTGCAATATGAAAGGATTCTATGGAGAAAATATTAAACAATGCAGGAAGCATCAAAAGAAGGTAGAAGGAATACACAGAGTAACTACACCAAAAACAATTGGTCAATGATCAACCATTTCAGGAGGCAGCATATGATAGGAAGCAATGGTACTGAAGGAAGCAGTTCAAGTTGCACTGAAGGCATTGGCGAAAAACAAGGCTCCAGGAATTGATGGAATACCAATTGAGATGTTTCAACAAACAGATGCAGTGCTGGGAGTGCCCACTCTTCTATGGCAAGAAATTTGAATGACAGCTACCTGGCCAACCGACTGGAAGAGATCCATATTTATGCCTATTCTCAAGAAAGGTGATTGAACTGAATATGAACAATACAGAACAGTATCATTAATACCACACACAAGTAAAATTTTGCTGGAGATCATTCAAAAGCAGTTACAATAGTACATTGACAGGGAACTGCAGAAATTCAAACTGGATTCAGAGGAGGATGTGGAACAAGGGATATTATCAGTGATGTCAGATGGATCATGGCTGAAAGTAGAGAATACTAGAAAGATGTTTACCTGTGTTTTATTGACTAAGCAAAGGCATTCAACTGTTTGGATTATAACAAATTATGGATAACATTGCAAAGAATGGAAATTCCAGAACACTTTATTGTGCTCATGAGGAACCTGTACTTAGACCAAGAAGTAGTGGTTCAAACAGAACAGGGGGATACTGAGTGGTATAAAATCAGGAAGGGGTGTCTGTCAGGATTGTACTTTCACCATAATTATTTAATCTGTATGCTGAGTGAATTATCCAAGAAGTTGGACTATATGAAGAAAAACAGGCATCAGGTTTGGAGGAAGACTCATTAACAACCTGCATTATTCAGGTGACACAACCTTGCTTGTTGAAAGTGAAGAGGACCTGAAGCACTTATTGATGAAGACCGAAGACCACAGCCTTTAGCATGGATTACACCTCAACATAAAGAAAACAAAAATCCTCACAAATGGACCAATAAGCAACATCATGATAAACAGAGAAAAAGCTGAATTTGTCAAGGATTTCATTTTACTTGGATCCATAATCAACAGCCATGGAAGTAGCAGTCAAGAAATCAAGTGACACATTGCATTGAGCAAATCTGCTGCAAAAGACCTCTTTCAAGTGTTAAAAAGCAAAGATGTCACCTTGGAGACTAAGGTGTGCCTGATCCCAGCCACGTTGTTTTCTATTGCCTCATATGCATACGAAAACTGGATGTTGAATACTGAAGACCAGAGAAGAATTGATGACTTTGAATTTTGGTGTTGGTGAAGAATATAGAATATACCAAAAGGAAAAAAAAAAAAAATCTGTCTTGGAAGAAGTACAACCAGAATGTTCCTTAGAAGCAAGGATGGCAAGACTACATCTCATGTACTTTGGACATGTTATCAGGAGGGACCAGTCCCTGGAGAAGGACATCATGCTTTATAAATTAGAGGGTCAGCAAAAAGAGAAAGACCCTCAACAAGATGGACTGACACAGTGACTGCAACAATAGGCTCAAGCATAACAATGATTGTGAGGATGGCACAGGACCAAGCAGTGTTTCGTTCTGTTATACATAGGGTGGCTATGATTTGGAACCTAAAAACAACAACACGGGGAACATATTAAATGACGCAGGAAGCACCAAAAGAAGATGGAAGGAATACACAAAGTCACTGTACCAAAAAGAATTGCGTTCAACCATTTCAGGAGGTAGCATATGATCAAGAACCAATGGTACTGAAAGAAGAGATCCAAGCTGCACTGAAGGCATTGGTGAAAAACAAGGCTCCAGGAATTGATGGAATACCAATTGAGATGTTTCAACAGCTAGATGCATTGCTGGAAATGCTCACTCTTCTATGCCAAGAAATTTGGAAGACAGCTACCTAGACAAACAACTGGAAGGTTTATATAACCATTCCAAAGAAAGGAGCTTCAACAGAATGAGGAAATTATTGAACAATATCATTAATGTCATACGCAAGTAAAATTTTGCTGGAGATCATTCAAAAGCAGTTACCATAGTACATTGACAGGGAACTGCCAGAAAGACAAGCTAGATTCAGAGGAGGATGTGGAACAAGGGATATTATCGCTGATGTCAGATGGATCATGGCTGAAATCGGAGAATACCAAGAAGATGTTTACCTGTGTTTTATTGACTATGCAAAGGCATTCAGCTTTGTGGATTATAACAAATTATGGGTAACATTGCGAAGAATGGAAATTCAGAACACTTAATTGTGCTCATGAAGAACCTGTACTCTGACCAAGAAGCAGTTGTTTGAATAGATACAAGGGGATACCGAGTGGTATAAAGTCAGGAAAGTTGTCCGTCAGGGTTGTATCCTTTCACCGTATTTATTCAATCTGTATGCTGAGCAAATAACCCGAGAAGTTGGACTATATGAAGACAAACGGACATCAGGATTGGAGGAAGACTCATTAGCAACCTACATTATGCAGATGACACAGCCTTGCTTGCTGAATTTGAAGAAGACTTGAAGCACTTACTGATGAAGATCAAAGACTTCAGTTTGGATTACACTTCAAACTAAAGAAAATAAAAATTCTCACAACTTGACCAATAAGCAACATCAAGACACAAGGAGAACAAATTGAAGTTGTCAAGGATTTCATTTTACTTGGATCCACAATCAACCCACTTGGAAGCAGCGGTCAAGAAATCAGACAACATATTGCCTTAGGCAAATCTGCTCCAAGAGATCTCTTTAAAGTGTTAAAAAGCAAAGATATCACTTTAAGGACTTTGGTGCACCTGACCCAAGCCATGGTGTTTTCAATCACTTCATGTGCATGTGAAAGCTGAACCATGAATAAGAAAGACTGAAGAAGAATTGATGCCTTTGAATTATGGTGTTAGTGAAGAACATTGATCATACCGTGGACTGCCAGAAGAATGAACAAACCTGTATTGGAAGAAATACAGCCAAAATGCTCATTACAAGCAACGATGGCAAGACTTTGTCTCACATACTTTGGACCTGTTATCTCTAGGGATCAGTCACTGGAGAAGGACATCATTACTGGTAAAATAGAGGGTCAGTGAAAAAGGGGAAGACCCTCAATGAGATGGATTGACACAGTGGCTACAAGGATGGGCTCAAACATAACAATGATTGTGAGGATGGTGCAGGACTCAGCAGTGTTTCATTCTGTTGTACGTATGGTCCATTTGAGTCAGAATGAACTCGAGGGCGACTAAGAACAACAACGTCTTTTGGCACAGTGGTTAAGTGCTTGGCTGCTAACCAAAAGTTTGGCATTTCAAATCTACCAGCCGCTCCATGGGATAAAGATATGGCAGTCTGCTTCAGTAAAGATTTGCAGCCTTGGAAACACTGTAGGGCAGTTCTGTTTTACAGTATAGGGACATTGTGAGTTGGCATTGACTCGAAGACCATGAGGTTTTTGGTATCTTTGGGCTACTAGAATTTGAAATCTTCAGTGAAACCTCAATTTTTTTCACATTTTAAACAGGTTCTCAGTTGACTTTACTGGCCTGCAGGAATTCATAGACCAAATGAACAAATAAGGCAGAGAAAGAAAGGGATCAAGCTGAATTTGGCAGTCCAAATAATTTTTAAAATAAATATGGTGGGGTGCTTTAGCATAGTGCTCTGCTATTGAAAGGGTCTGATAATACCAAGTGTCTGAAAAGAAAGTTCTAAATCTCCCCTTCTTGCATGTGAACCCAAAACTTCTTTTAAAGCAATAGAATTCTGGGATGACGGTTTGATTTTCCATCTTTTATTTTAAAAGAGCCCCCACCCCCTGCCAATTAAGTAAGATGAAGAATGCAAGAGCTGGAACAAGTTTGGAAAGGGAGTGAATTGGGGAAAAATGAATTCTATTTGGACATATTGAAATTGAAATGCTTCATGTGGAGATACCTAATGGATGGGTTTAGAGTTATTCCTGGAATTCAGGAAAAAGGTGTGGGTGTAGATAGAGACTCGGGCTCCTCTATCAATAGATAGTATTTGACACTATGAAAGAAAATGAGAAATGGGCAATGGTGTATAAGAAGAGAAATGGATTTAGGGTAGGACTGTGGAAGGAACTCCAAGCTTTTGTGGCACGGATGGTAAAAGAAAATCAGCATGAGGAAATGTGAGCAAATAGAATTACTACTAGGACACATGGTACCCAGCTAGAACTGAAATTCAAATCTTCTGCTGATCTAAGCCATAGTGATAGTATTTCTGCCACCTTTGTAAATATACTGTGAGATGGATGGTTCAATATGTGGCCATTGGTGGTAAAACAGGGAACCTTGGAGAGTTCATGGCTGCATAGAGATTTGTGTGTGAAGGGATTAAAAAAAAAAAAAAATTTTTTTTTTTTTTTATAGGAGTGACCAGGGTGTGTGGGAGAATAAAATCAGTAAAGCCAAACATGCCTAAAAAGAGGGGGAAAGTAGAGGTATATATTTGTCTGTATACAAAATTTGAGCTGCAGAAAATGCAGTAAGTGTCCCTTTGTATTGAGTAGCCGTTTATGGAACTCACTAATATCGTGTATAGAAATAGCCCAGAAATAACTGGTTATATACTTGATTCCTTGCCCACATGCATCATCCTTCTTGCAAGACCTTTGCTATGAGGCTTAAAGTTGTATCTCCAGCGTGCATCTCTGTCAACAGTATACATTAAAATTTCAAAATACAAGAGTTCATGTCCTTGCTTGTGCTCATTTATTAATTTTTAAATTTGTTCATCAAGAATTTACTGACTTAATTTTGTACCAAACACTTATTTAAACATATACAAGATCAGGGAAAATTATGTCCTCCTCTTGCTGAGCAACAGGGTCCCAGAGCAAAGCAGTCCCTGGGCTTGGAGGTGAGAAGTGCAGAACTGCCTCTTGTGGACACATTGTGACTCCTCTCAGAGACATGGAAGGTCGAGGTCTAGGAGGAAAAGGACACCTTGATTTTTTAGGCACCTGTATAGTCTGCACAAAAGCAATCCGAACAAGCTTTAGTCCCAGCACTTCAAAAGCAACATGGTCAAAACTTAATTTTTCATCTCTCCTCTTTCCTGAAACTTTTCCTCCTCCTATATTGTCTTCTCTTTTGACAGCATCACTATTCCCTCAGTAATTGTCTTCCAAAACATTAAGTCTTTTCTAAATTGTGACCCATTAATGCATTGTAAAATCAGTTGGTTGAACTCTGACCAGCATTTAAAGACAAAAACAGAATAGAAATTATCAGAGTGCATTGCACAATGGTATTGGTTGCTGTGGAATTGATTCCGACTCATGGTGACTTCCTCCCCGCCCCCCATGTTACAGAGTAAAACTGCACTGTAGGGTTTTCTTGGCTGTAATCTTAATGGAAGCAGATTACCAGGCCTTTTCTTCTGCAGTACTGATGGGTACATTTGAACAATTAACCTTTAGGTTAGCAGTAGAGCATATTGTACATTGTTATTGTGTGTGGTGGAATTGATTCTGAATCATAGCAACCCTATAGGACAGAGTAGAACTGCCTCGTAGGGTTTCCTAGGCTGTAATCTTTATGGGAACAAATCAACAGGTCTTTTCTCCCATGGAGCCACTGGTGGGTTTGTATCTCCAGCCTTGTGGTTACCAGCTGAGTGCTTAACAATTGCGCCACCAGGGCCCCTTCATTACACATAAAAACCACTGCTGTCAAATCGATTCCGACTCATAGGGACCCATAGGGTTTCCAAGGCTGTAAATCTGTACAGAAGCAGACTGCCACATCTTTCTCCTCAGAGCGGCTCGTGGTTTCAAACCACTGACCTTTGGGTTAGCAGTCAATCGTTTTAACCACTGCGCCACCAAGCCTCCTTTCATTACACATAGTAGGGCTAAATATTGTTTCATGAAACTTCAGTCTCAATTATATGTCAATTTGTATGCATGTGTGGTTTGTGTATGTGTGTACAGAGTCTCCACGTCAAATAGTTTTCTTATTGTGAGTCGCAGTCAAAAAATGTCAAAAGCTGCTGCTCTCTCATCTAGCTGAGAAAACTGGGGGTCACATTAGACTCCTCCTTGTGATGAGACATGCCTCCTTTTGATCCCTCCACCAATGCCCTCTTTCTGGCTTCCATCTCTTTAAGTGAGACAGATTTATTGAAGCAGTTTCCTAACTGGTCTCTGTCTCCAGTAGTCCCTTCCTCACACCTCCTTCATTTAACTATTGGAGTCATCTTTCCAACATACATGACCTGACCCCAGCTTAACTCTCTAACCCCATCTCCTTCCCCTATCGCTTACATACCTGTTACTTCAGTCATACTACAACAATTCCAGCGTCCTGAACACTCTTTCTTGCCTCTGCCTATGTTCCCGTTATTCTCTCTGCCTGAAAGGACTCTTGCGTTTTTCTTATCCCTTCTTGCTGTGTATTTAATTCTTACTCTCCCTACAGAATTTAGCTCAAGGCCACTGCTTCTGATAACCCCCTCCATACCCCTCCGTCTGATTTCTGGGCTTCTTCTTTGTGTCCCAAAAATACCTTGGACACGCTTCTTCAAATGTACTGCAGTGTGTCTGAATTTTAGTTGACAACCTAGGAAAGCAGAAAGTATAACTATGCTACACCTCAATTTACTTTTTCAGTCTCCATTCTCCCAAGGTAGTTGACACTTAATCTCAGTCCTTTGGAGGTTTACCCTTTTTACTCTGGAGTTGAGACTGAGTTCCAGGGCCCTTATAGGATGCTCTGGTGGCACAGTGGTTAAGAGCTTGGTTGCTAACCAAAAGGTTGGCAGTTCAAATCCACCAACTGCTCATTGGAAACCCTATGGGGCAGTTCTACTCTGTCCTATAGGGTCACTATGAGTCGGAATCAACTTGACAGCAATGGGTTTATATGGTAATAAGGAGCCTTGGTGGTGCAGTGGTTAAAGTACTTGGCTGCTAATAGAAAGGTTAGTGGTTCAAACCCACCAGCTGCTCTGTGAGAGAAAGACACGGCAGGCTGCTTCTGTAAAGATTACTACAGCTTTGGAAATCCCATGGAGGCAATTCTACTCTGTCATATAGCGTTGTTATGAGTTGGAATTGACTTAATGGTAATGAGTTTTATGATGCTAAGGATTGGGCAAGTGAGAGAATCTGGGGAGGGGTAATATGATCCTCGATGTTGTCTCTCAATATCTACTGAACATTCATCACCCCTTGCTGGGGGTTGAATTGTTCCCCAAAAGATATGCTGAAGTTCAAACCCTGTGAATATGACCATATTTGGAAATAGGGTCTTTGCAGATGTGATCAAATTAAAATGTAGTCATACTGGATTGCTGCTGCTGTTAGGTGCTGTTGAATTAATTTTTGACTCATAGTGACCCATGTGACAGAACAGAACTATCCTATAGGATTTTCTAGGCTGTAATCTTTATGACAGCATATCACCAGGTCTTTCTCCCGCAGAGCAGCTAGATAAATTTGAATTAACAACCTTTCAGTTAGCAGCAAAACGCTTAACGTTGTGCCACCAGGGTTCCTCATACTGGATTAGGGTGGGCCTAAACCCAATGACTGGTGTCCGTATGGGGAGAGAGGGATATGAAGACATGGAGGAGACACAGGGAAGCCAGCCACGTGAAGACAGAGGCGGAGATTAGAGCTATCCGTCCACAAGCCAAGGAACAAAAAGGATTGTCAGCAACCACCTGATGCTAGGAGAGAGGCATGAAACAGATTCTTCCCTAGAGCCTTCAGAGGGAGCATGGCACTTCTGACACCTTGATTTCTAAAGCCTCCAGAACTGTGAGATAATAAATGCTATTGTTTTAAGTCATCCACTTTGTAGTATTTTGTAACAGCAGCCCTGGGAAACTGATAAACCTATTATCCGCATGACCCCATCAGGCCTCTGCTGCTACCATGCCTTGTTAGATTGGGGAATCTTTCTGCTTCCTTGTGGCCCTATGTAGATTTACAATACAATGTCTCATTGTCCCTCTTTCCCCCTCCATGTTTTATTATACAGTGGGGAAGTTATTTAAAAAATAATATTTTGCTACATAACACACTTTCCTGTAGTCTATGATTTGCTTGACTATTTCTTGAAGAGGGAGACCATGTGTAGTGCCCAACCCATACTGTGTATTTAGTGAATGAGTATGCTTGACAGTGTGTCTGAAGGAGAAAATAATGAGCAGAGGCTCTAAAACTTCTGTGTGCCAACACCCTTCGTAATACCAGAATTTCTAACAACACACTTAAAGGGATTAAAACATGAAAACTTGTTTAAATAAGCAAATTTGGGAAAGCTGAGAAAAAATGTTCATCGTTATCACATTATTCACTTGCTGCCTTTCAGCAACATAAGTGGGACTACTTACTGCCCTGACCATATTTTCTTTTTTCTGACCATATTTTCTTATTTATTTACGAGGCAAAGTTCTGACGTATTTCTGCTATCACAAATATATTCACGGCACAGTCAGATATGCAAAGAAAATGTAAATTCTTGAATTTTCAATAGTAATCTGACCTTCTTCACAAACCCCTGCCCACTGGAGGGCAGGGAAAAAACCTAGCTATAATTTAGTCTAGTGTTTAAACAGTCTCTTTATGTAAATTGGCCTCTGTGAAGATGACTCAAATAAAATGCTCAGTCTTTCAGAATTCCATCCCCATGTCCCTATTTTCGTTTCTTTTTTTTAAAAAAAAAAAAAATTGTGTTTTAGGTGAAAATTTACAGAGCAAATTTGTTTCCCATTCAACAAATTGTTCATCGAGTGTTCCATGACATTTGTTGCAACCGCCATGTTGTGTCAACACTTACCCCACCTCCCATTTTCGCCCTGGATTCCTCCTTTCCTTTTATCTGGTTTTCCTACCACTTGCTGCCTTCTCATCTATTTGGCAAAATGTTGCCCTTTTGGTCTCATATAATTGTTTGTTCTATGGAGCATGTCCTTTTCGGGTGTTATTGTTTATTTTATAGGCCTGTCTATTGCTTGGCTGGAAGATGGTTTCTGGGAATTGCTGCAGTTCCAAGTCAGACGGGTATCATAGGGCCGTAGTTTCGTGGGTTCCTCTAGTCTCCATCAGGCTAGTAAGTCTGGTCTTTTTTTATGAATTTGATTTTTTTGTTTTACATTTTTTTTCTGCTTTGTCCGAGACTTTCTATTATGATCCCAGTCAGAGCAGTTGGTAGTCCCTATTTTCTTTAAAACTTTGTTGAAATATATGAAGAAGGGTAATGACTTACCTGATCTTGGGTCTTTTGAGGGTGGCTGTGCTGAGCTGCTGCTAGGACTGAGGAACCACTGAAATGTAACTTGTCCTATTTTTGTTCTAATGGTGTCCACTGTTGAAATGTGGTACTGCTGTAACTCATGGCCCATTCTCTATCTCTACTTTGCCAAGACCATTCTTCTTCCCAACCTCCTCTACTTCTGCAAAGTTGGCTTGAGGTGGGGAGACCAGAAGAAAATAATAATGAAGGACACTGCTACATGCCTTCCTTCTCTATCTCTGTCTTCCATCTTCTTTTCACAATCCCTTGGGCTGAAAGGGGGTGGGCCTTTCCTTCTTCTGTATCAAATGGTTCTTCTACCCTAGGACAATGAACCTTATGACCAGATCATTGTGAAAGAAGGGTTATGTCTTTTCAGTTTGAAAGAAGCCCTGTGATTTGAGTCCCCTATACATGATTTTTGGTATGGGAGCCTTATGATGTCTTTGAATTAGAGATAAACAAAAAATAGATTGGTTTAATATCACAAAAAATTATATTATTCATGTGCTAATCACTTGGATTATAATGTACTGGTTAAGAGGTAGGTGTTGGAATCAGACTGCCTGATTTGAATAGCAGTGCTACCACTTACTGTTTAAATTTGGGAAAGTTACTTAATCTTTTTATTTTTGGTGAAGTTATATACAACAAAACATACATCAATTCAGTAATTTTTACATGTCAAATTTAGCAACATTGGTTATATTCTTCAAGTTGTGCCACCTTTCTTGATCATTTTCCTAATTGTTTCACCATTATTAACACAAAGTCACTACCCCCTAAGCATTTCATCTACCCTTTTGAGTTGTTGCTGTCAGTTTGATCTCAAATAGATAATTCTTTAAAAAGACACAAGGCTCAAGGCAAACATTCTTTTCTAATTAAACTATTGTTTGGTTTAAAGATGACTTCAGGGGATAGTTTTGGTTTAAGGTTTAACAATTTCTTCAGGACAATAACTTTAGGGGGTCATGCAGCCTCAGTGGTTCCCAAAACTCTGGATTCCATGAGAACTAGAAGTTCTATTCCGTATTTTTCCCCCCTTTGATCAGGATTCTTCTATGGAATCTTGCTCAAATCATACAGTAATGGTAGCCAGGCACCATCCAGTTCTTCTGGTCTCCTGGCAAAGGGGGCAGTTATTCATGGAGGCAACTGGACATATATTCCAGTTTCTACTCCAATTCCTGACCCTCCTTCTTCCTCTGCTTCTCCAGGTGAATAGAGACCAATTGTTGTACCTTGAATGGCTGCTTGCAAGCTTTTAAGATCCCAGGCACTACACAGAGAACTAGGAGGAGAACCAACCAAAAAGCCAAACCTGTTGCCATTGAGGTGATTTCGACTCATAGTGATCCTATAAAAATAAAAAATAAAAAAATAAAACAGAGTAAAACTGCCCCATAGGGTTTCCAAGGCTGTAAATCTTTACGAAAGCAGATTGCCACGTCTTTCTCCTATGGAGCGGCTGGTAGGTTTGAGCCACTGACATTTCAGTTAGCAGCCAAGTGCTTTAACCTCTGTGCCACCAGGACTCCTTTAAGGTAGAACAGAGCACTACAATTAATATTGATTTCAATCCAATTGACTGGAATGTCCCATGAAACCATGACCCTAAACCTCCAAACTAAGAAAACAAATCCCATGAGATGTTTGGTTGTATATAGGCAGTATCAACAGCTGCCTTTTTTTTTTTTTTGTAGAAACGTATGACACAACATTTGCCTATTCAGCCTTTTTGAGGTCTATAGCTTAGTGACATCAACCACATTAATCATGTTGTGCAACCATGGGAAAGTTACTTAGTCTTTACGAGTCTCATTTTCCTCATGTTGAAAGTAGGAATAATAACAATACCTCTCTTGGAGCTATTGTAAAGATTAAAAATGTAATAAAGTGTCTCAAGAGCACCTGACAGATAGTGAGTGCTTAGTAAATGTTGGTCAGTATTGCTAACAGTGTTTATTGGCATTACCTACTTTGCTGTTAGGGTCCTTGTGGCGCAGTGGTTAAGAGCTACAGCTGCTAACCAAAAGGTTGGCAGTTCAAATCCACCCCCCACTCCTTGGAAACTATATGGGGCAGTTCTACTCTGTCCTATAGGGTCGCTCTGAGTTGGAATTGACTTGACGGTAACTGGTTTGTATTTTTTGGTGTTTTTTGTCTATGATATTTTGTCTGATATGGCATTGCATGTCATGCAGCAATATATATTTGCAGTTGTAACAGAGACAGATTTCACACTAGGGCCGCAATTTTCTAACATACCTGTCATGGATTGAATTGTATCTGTCAACTTGGCTAGGCCATGTTTCCCAGTACTGTGTAATTGTCCACCATTTTGTCATCTGATGTGATTTTCCTATGTGTTGTAAATCCTTCCTCTATGATGTTAATGAGGTGTGATTACTGGCAGTTATGTCAATGAGGCAGGACTCAACCTAGAAGAGTAGATTTGTTTTAAGTCAATCTCTTTTGAGATATAAAAGAGAAGAGAACAGAGAGATGGGGGATCTCATATACCACCAACAAACAAGAGCCAGGAGATAGCGCGTCCTTTGGACCTGGGATCCCTGCACTGAGAAGCTCCTTGACTGGCGAAGATTGATGACAAGGACCTTCTTCCAGAGCCAACAGAGAGAGAAAGCCTTCTCCTGGAGCTGAAGCCCTGAATTTGGACTTCTAGCCTAATAAACTGAGAAAATAAACTTCTGTTTGTGGAAGTCATCCACTTGTGTTATTTCTGTTATAGCAGCACTAAATAACTAAAACAATACCTGTGGAGAGTTGGCAGCCCATCAGTGTGTAGTAGAGGACTGATTCGGAACCACTGGTAGTCATCAACTTTCTAAGCTAAAGAGGATAGACTCTTAGCCTCTTAAATGTTAAAGCAGTCATGGCATTATTTACTTTTTGTTTTATTTTAAAGCAGTGCTTTTCTTTGTATTCTGAATATATAGAAAAAATGATATTGTAGGACAATTTCCATCTTTCTATGTGGTATATGTATCAATTTGAGATAAATTTAATGGGAAACTTTTGGAAACAGACCTTCCTGATAGAGGAGGTTATTTTGATTTTTGATTTTTAATTTTTAATTCACACTGTGGTATGGAAAACCTCCTGATGCGTCATTAATTGTGAGAATAAGAGCTCAGCTGAGGAGGAAAGCTCTATAAGGACCAAAGACTGCCATAGCCCGATTTGTATTTAGCTTATTACTTCTGGCAGAGGACTTATACCTTATTAATAATATTATATGGGGCCATACCTAGCAAATGTCCTGTACTATATTTTGAAGAGTAATGGAACTGAATTAATGAGAATTCTCCATCTATAAAATGCTTACTGAGATACGAGCTAAGACTAGCAGTTTTCTTTCTGGAAATTATAGGGTTTGGAAATTATTGAAGTGAGAACTACTGAGGTTCTGCTCTATTTAACCCATCTTTTCCCTACTACAGCTTAAAAGCCATTAGTTCTCATTCTGTCTTCTTGACTAATGAGAATAATTGATTCCTGTCTTATTTTTACATTATCCATTTATGTATTTTGATCCATTAAGCTTTCCCTTTTAATGTGATGTTTTCGAGAAATGCCATATAGATGATCTGTGAGTATGAGTTCCTGGTTATACTGATATGAAGGGGTGAGGGACCTTATTTCTGGGTCATTAAACCAATGGGTAGAATTGGAATTACACAAACAGATCTTTTCCATCTGCAGCTTTAATATCTGTCAGATCGGGATGAAATGCTTTGCTTAGTACTTTTTATCTACCTTCTTGCCCAGAAATTACTTGGGCCTGTTTACAGAATTTTAGACGAGGGAGTATCATTTGAAATCTAGCCCAATTTTGTCAACTTATAGATGGTCCAGGATGGTTAAGTTTTGTCCAGCCCTGGGTGTGTGGGTTTTCTCACATGACTGAAATGTTTTTCCCCTCACTCTTTATATAACTGTTGCCTTCTTATCCCTCAGGTCTTAGCTGAAAGCTTAAATGCTATATGTCACCTCTTTAAAGACACCATCTCTGACTCATTGTCTTATCTGGGAAGGTGATTTGTCCTTCCCGCATCACTGCACTGTCTTGATTTTCTTTCCAATAGTCACCATAAGGAGCACTGGTGGCTCAATGGTTAAGCGTTTGGCTGCTAACCAAAAGGTTGGTGGTTCCAACCCAACCAGCTGCTACATGGGAGAAAGATCTGACGACCTCCTCCTGTAAAGATTACAGCCTAGAAAACCCTATGGGGCAACTCTACTCTGTCATATGGGGTCACAATGACTTGAAAATTGACTCAACAGCACCTAACAACAACAGTCACCGTTTGAGTAATGATATATTGCTTACTGACTTATGAATTTTCTGCCCCACTGAAGATTCATAAAGGCAAGATGGGTGATGCAGTGCTCATTCCTGCGTACCTCGGGCCCAGTAAAGTGCCTGGTGCCATGTAGGCCCACCATGTAAGTGCTGGAACCAGAACTTCTCCCTTTTCATAAATCAGCAATGTTGTTCACCTAAAATTCTTGGTCATGTAACTGCCTTTAGGCTTTTGCAAGTAGCATTGCAGTCTCAGTCCACGTAAAAACCAAACCAATCCTGTTTCCGTTGAGTTGATTCTGACTCATAGCGACCCTATAGGACAGAGTAGAACTGTCCCATAAAGTTTCCAAGAAGCTGTGGCAGATTTGAACTGCTGACCTTTTGGTTAGCAGCCGCAGGTCTTAACCACTTGTATTATGTAAAAGGGATTAATAGAATCATACAGGAATTATTATCTGTGATATCTGCCCGTGGAATGGTTAGCGTCTTTCTTCTTTCAGAAGGGGAACATAGATTCTGAAAATGGAAAAATGCATGTTAAGTTGAACCAACTTTCATAACAGTATGTAGACATGCTTATGGACTAAGCTGAAGCCAGTTATTTTGGGAACTTGGTTGCAGTAAGAAACTGTGCTGAGCCATAGTCTGTGCCTGTGACTCATCCGTAGAGGTTTTACAAAACACTGATACTCTGGCTCTACCCCTGGATCCCTTGGGTCAGAAATTCCAGTGGTGGGCCCTGGGCATGTATATGTTTAAAAATTGCCACTTGTCATTCTATTGTATACCAGAGTTTAGAACAAAAAGGAGGATGGGCTTTTGTCCTGGATAGCCAAATTTGTGTTCAATGTGTTCAGTATGTTCTTTTGAAAGACAATAAACCAGGAACGACAGTTGCTGCAAGATTATGTATATTTAATTTTCTTAATTGAAGATATTTTGTAAATAAGCATTGATTTAAGCATTGATAGCATTACTTTGGGCTACAGTCTACATGTTTGGTTAAACAGTTCTAACAATGGTTCTGACTTATTTTAAATGCAGCCCCTGTACATGGCTATTCTGCTGGAGTGATTACTTTTTCTGGAAATGTGCCAATTGCGCCTTCGGGTAGATTTGCCACCTCTCTCCGCCCACTCACCATATGGATTCCTTCTCCATAGTTAAGTCAGGGTTCAGGGCTTGTATCCTTTGGAAAGCTTTTCATAGACAGCTCCATCTACTCTCCTTTAGCACTGTTTGTCAAACCACTCCTGATCCACCTTTGGAAATCACTGTTTTACGTATACATTTCTATCAGTTGTGTGTTAGTCATAATGTCTACCTTAATAGCAGATCAACAACTTTAAAATGGCTTACAAGTACTCAAAGGCATATGGGACCCAGCTCATGAATGTCCAGTAAATATTTATTGAGTAAATGAGTGACCAGACCTGCTCATTCAGAGCACTTTTCACAAGGGCAAGTTAAAAAAGTGGGGTTTTGTTGGCAGTTTGTTCCTGTGAAATAAAAATGAAATAGAGTTTTCTTTTTCCTTGTGGCTGATTTCCTTTCACAGGTTTCTTCACCAACTGGCTAGTGGCCAACTTTGTCAGAGCTGAAACATCAGACAGCTAGAAACGAGGTTCTCAGTTGATAAATATTTGATTTACAAGGTATTGAGAGGTTTAAAGAAATGGAAGGGAGTTTGCCTAATGGGAGTTGTGTTTAATATAGTGAGGAAGATAACCAATAACCAGGTCTGTTTTTCTTTTCAATGGCCAGTGGGTACCTAACTTTATCAGCCTTGTTACACTGCAGATTGTACTGGTCTGAGCTGACAAGCAAAACTGCGGAGGACTGGGATGCTAACGGTTCCACAACAGAAATACAGCTGAAGGGAATAGTCTTAGATTTTCTTTTCTTCTTTTCTGTAACCTGTGATAAATATTGTATGTCTCAGCAGCACAGGGAAAAAAAATAATTGATCCTTTCTCGGTGATACAGAGATATGTGGCTGTGTGTGTTATATGCAGAATGAATGATTGAGAGAGTAGGGGTGGGGGGACGGGAGTCACAGAGAGCAATGCAAGCCACTGCGTATAGAATTGCCAATAGCAACCTATCAAAGGATTGTCAGGAGTGCTAGAATAGCTGGTGAATTTTATCTCTAATTTAATCATTTGTTGTTTTTCTGTTACAGAAGTTTTGTTTTTCTTTTTTAAATTTTGCTTCTCAGCCTCCAAAATCCACCCCTCCCCCCAAAGATAGGCATGATTAGGAATTAAATAACTGCTTGAACCAAATGATTGAAAAGATAACGTACTGCATTTTATATATGCTGTGAATCTTACGTACAAAGATAATCGATCCAGTATCACACTTTGAGTATTGCACTTTAAATAGTTTCCGCCCCCCAGCCCCCATAAGATTAGTGCAGACCATTCATTTCCAGTAGGGGTGGTATTACCTCAAAGAGAGCAAAAATTTGCTCTGGGGTGGGGGCAAAAAAATTCTTAGATATTCCTATGGTATTTGACCATCCAAAAGACCACAGTGAATAAGCAGATATATGGTATTTGTCTTTTGTTTTAATCTCACCTTAAAACAAGCACCTTTAGCTCTTGAAGTTTTTCTCTGCAGAGCTTATTATCTTGGAGTAATCTAATCAGGTCATTTTGCAAGGACTGTGTTTTGTTGGAAACGGTTTCAAGACTAACAGCTGAACACAAAAAAGTGTCTGTGTGGGCTTGGATATGTAAGTCCAAATTCTTCATGAATTGCTTACTTGTATCAGTCTCCTTAAACTGTTGGAGAGAGTGGGAGTGAGGGTAGAAGATGTTTAATGCAATTCTGCTATCCTTTGATTATGAAAACTATATAACTGCTGAAAGGTTAGTTGGTGGTATACTTGGGCTTGTTTACCCAAGCAGAGGAAATGAGATTATGAATTTGCACCAAGACCATTTATGATTTCTCGTACCCTCCACCCACAGAGTGAACACAATTCAGTATTTCATTAAAATCATTTTGGTCACTATTGTTATATGTGTTTTATCTTTTCTTCTCATCGGAATTGTCTACTCTGAAATAGAAGAGACCACGTAGAATCATAAAGCATTAGAGAAGAAGGAAGGGAACTCATTTTACAAAACCAAAATTTGCTTATTCATTCGTTCATTCATTCATAATTGAACAAATATTTATTGCAGACTTATCACATGCCAAGCACTGTGCTAGAACTTTGGGAGGTACAAGTATGAATTAGGCATCGTAGTTGTGAGGCTGGACATATTTTTTCTTTTTTGTGGCTGTTCATTTTGTCTTCTGTGAATTGTTTACTCAGATTCTTTGTCATTGGCATAAAAATATTGTACATAAAATATTTTACATAATATACTGTACCTGGACTATAAGGGCATAAAAAAACCAAATCAAACCCAGTGCCATTGAGTCGATTCCGACTCATAGCGACCCTATAGGACAGAGTAGAACTGCCCCATAGAGTTTCCAAGGAGCGCCTGGCAGATTTGAACTGCCAACCCTTTGGTTAGCAGCCATAGCACTTAACCACTACACCACCAGGGTTTCCAATAAGGGCATGGGGCCAAGCAAACTTCTCTCATGCCAAGACTAGAATAGGCTTTATAGTTGTAAAGAATAGCCAATCAATAATAATAATTTAAATGGTGTTCCTTGAGGATAAAGACTGGATTTCCTGTACCACTGTGGATTTCCGACAATGAGTAAATGTAACTCTTTGATTCTGTTTAATGGCCCTTGTTAGGGGTAGGCTAAGAACAGCTCACTTATGTTCCAATAACAGCAAGAATCCCTTCTCTACCAACTTCTTCTAGGGAATTATCTCTCAGTTTCAAGTTGGCCATGAGAGTTCAGAGATAAAAGGAACACCTTCTCAGCAAGCTGAACTATAATGTGCATTTTCTGAAGGTAAAAGCAGCGCTGGTACCATGAGTCCACACCAGGGACCACCTAAGAGCATCCTAAAGTTTGAACTTCCTGCTTGTGGAGATCACTGGACTCTGCCCAGGAACACCTGATTTTGGAGCTAAATGCCAGACTGTTTAGTTGATCTCCTCTTTCCATGCTAAAAACATGTTCAGTTTTCAGTAAAGTGCACTTCAGGAAAAAAAAAAAAAAAAAATCCAAAGGTGAATTTGTTTTGCTTTCGATTTGAACACTATCAGAATATCCATGGGGGGAAGAAAAAAAGTCAATCTCAAAAGGGCTTATCATCATAATAGCAATATTTTAAAAGTGATAATCTTCAAAAGCAGGAGGGGCTTTTGTTTGTTTTCCTTCTGGGATAGATCGTGTCCCACAGGATCTGCCTTTGGGATTCCTTGTCAGAAGATGAAAAGAAGAAGGCTTATGTAGACAGTGCCAGTTCCTATTCCTTCAAACAAACAAACAAGATACCTCTTCTAGTAGTTTGCCATATGGATATAGTAAAATTTCAGTTGACCTGCTATTACTGATCTGTGTAAAAACATAATAGATTTATTTTAAAAGCTTATTTAATCAACAAATTTAGTTACGTTTCTGCCTAAACAGAAGGCCAAAGGAGGGAAATGTTGATATCAAAGTCCCTTTAGCTCCAAATCTTTGATAAATTGATTATGACTCTAATCAAACCCCTAAGCTGGAGAGCAGGAATCCTGGGGACAAGTTTATTAGGTTTACTTAAATAAAGCTGGGTCTTGGAATTGCAGTGACATTGCTCATAGCTATAACTTATTCTAAAGAACAGGATAGAGGTGGACAACTTGATTCAAATTGTCTTGCAGTCTCTAGGGAAATCCTGATCTTTCCCCTACACTCCTTGGGATGGTGAGATCTGGACAAATCTCCCTTTTACTAGATGGGGACAGATTTAAAAGTGTCAAATGTACCTTACAGCAATAAAGTAGACTTCCTCCACCAATTTAACCCTAAAGAAACTGAGAGCCAGATTCAGAGTTCATGGGCAGTCTTGATAAATATGGGGCTATGAGAATAATGTAGGGGTATTGCCCCCCACAGCTCACCTGCAGATTGTAGTCTAGATTTTTTTCTTTTTCTCTGTATTAATTACTCTTTGATTTGCAAATCTTGGAAAACCCAACTCAAATTGGCTTACCCAAAAAAACCCATTGCCATCGAGTCAATACTGACTCATAGGGACCCTACAGGATAGAGTAGAACTGCCTCATACGGTTTCCAAGGAGTGCCTGGTGGATTCCAACTGCCTGCCTTTTGGTTAGCAGACGTAGCTCTTAACAACAATGCCACCAGGGTTAAAAAAAAAAAAGAGTTTACTGGCTTGTGGAACTGCAAACTGTGAGGGTAGGACTAACTTTAAAAACAAAACAAAACCAAAACAAAGACCCAGTTTCCATCGAGTTGAATCCGACTCATAGGAACCCTATAGGACAGAGTAGAACTGCCCCATAGGGTTTCCAAGGAGCAGTTGGTGGATTTGAACTGCCAACCTTTTGGTTAGCAGCCGAGCTCTTAACCACTACACCACCAGGGCTCCGGAGGAGTGTTCTAGGAGTGAACGAATCTGATTTTGTTATGTCAGTCTTCAAAATCGTCATAAAGTCCTACTAAATTGACCCTGGTGAAGAAAATAAGCAGATTTTCTTCCATTTTCAATAAACGTTTTCATTTACTATAAGGATCGTGGGAAGGACAAAATTTTACCTAAACTGTTGTTTTCCAACACTGCAAAACTCGGGCATCCTTCAATGCTTTCCTGTTTATTTTCTAAGCTAAAAAAGATAAACCGAGAAATTTAGTTCTAGTGATTTGTATAACAAAACAGTGAATATATTAAATAGGTTTTCAAACTACATGAAGATTCTCATATCCTCCTTCTCCTTTATTGCCTCCATCTCTCCCTCCTCCCACCCCTTGAGAATCATTGACCTAAACATATAAATGTCAAATAGGGGAATTTTAGGTATCAGCTAGAGGTCACACAGGAAGAAATCTCAAGCGAGGAGCATTTTGCTCCACTAAAATCATACTACTAACTGACAGCCAAGCCTGCCTGCTAGTAATTATAGCCTGTCGGGAGTTCACAGGTACTTGCATTTCAGAAGGATGTGTGAATTGCACATGTCTTACATTTCTTAGTGGGGGCCCACCCTGCGGCAATATTTTTACAAGATGACAGTTTTCAGGAAGGTATAGGGTTTTGGTGGGATAGGATCTTATTTAAGTGAAAAAATAAATAATGATAATAGCTATTCTTCCCTATAGGATTCTAAACAAGGCTGTAGTTAATGAATTTGCAGAGTCAAGAAAACTGCTTAAGGCACTAGCTCAAGTTGGGTTTTGAGCTGTCTATAGGAGACCCCAGGCCCATTTGGGGTGACAGGCAGTGTGGTCTTAGTTCCTTTATCTGGTTTTTTTTTTTTTTTTTTTTTTTTTAACCTACTCATGCAGACCTCTCAAGGGTAAGCTGCCTCTTTTTAATCTACCTATGCAATATAAAAAAAAAAATTTTTTTATGCAATATAAAATTAAGAGCCAATTGCACCACAGTCAAATAGAGGAGGGCTTTGAAAGGATATCTGGAGAGTGATATACAAGGCTTCTTAATCACTACACCTAATAGCAAAGAGGGGTAAAGGATTTTTCACGAGTGTCTAAACTATAATGAAATACAAATAATTAACAATGAATTTTCTGTTATTTTAGCAGTGTGTTCTCTGAGGCATCCAAACTTTTCCCAGAAAGAAGTAGATTACTGTGTGTGGTAAATCACATGCGCTGAAAAGAAGGTCACATGACAATGTGAGAAATAAGGGATAAGTCAGGAAGAGGTAGAAGAGCTTTTGGAGTCTAAAGTGGAGAAGAATTAAATAAAAGTGGAGCCTAAATTAATATGAAATTAAAGGAAGAGGTAGGTGGAGAAGCAAGGCTAATGAAGGAAATACATTGTTGTTATTGTGTGCTGTCAAGTCAATTCTGACTCAGTGGCGCTACAGGACACAGTAGAACTCCTCCATAGGGTTTCCTAGGCTTTGATCTTTATGGGAGCAGATCACCAGGCCTTTTCTCCTGCAGAGCTGCTGGGAGGGTTTGAACTACTGACCTTTCATTTCGCAGCCAAGCTCTTTAATCATATATCTAAACTTCTAGGGGAAGTCCAATCAAAAGCAATTAACTTCCAGGCTGGACTTTATCAGAAAAATTCTTCACGTGATCGAGACAAATCCAGCTTCTGATCTTTTTAAACATAAAAAAAAAAAAAACACAACCCGTTTTTGTCGAGTAGATTCTGATTCATATCGACCCTATAGGACAGAGTAGAACTTCCCCCATAGAGTTTCCAAGGAGCAGCTAGTGGATTCGAACTGCTGACTTTTTGGTTAGCAACTAAGCTCTTAACCACTGCATAGCAGTCGATTATTGGATGAGCAAGACGGACTCAGAGTAAGCTTCCTTACTGTTGTGGGAGTAAAGATTCTAGAAAGTTGTGCATTGGCAATGGATATTGAAAGTGGAGAAGTCTTCTTGGCCTTCTAAGGCTTGGGAATTCATTCATTCATTATTAAACAAACATTTCTATGGCATTTCCTAGGTTCCAGGCAGAAACCACAGTTGTGAACAAGGCCAACAAGACTGTTGCTTTCATGGAGTTTATTTTTTTGGCCAAGAAGAAAGACTTGAAACATATACATAAGTAAGAAATCAGATATTAGTATATCCTCAGTGAAGAATTTGGGGCCCTGGGTGGTGCAAACAGTTAACATGCTCAACTATTAACCAAAAGTTTAAAGGTTTGTGTCCACCCAGAGGCACCTTGGAAGAAAGGGCTGGCAATCTACTTCTGAAAAAGCAGTTCTACACTGACACACATGGGGTCACCACGAGTAGGAATCAACTCAGCAGTAGTTGGCAGTAGGTGGTTATGAGGAACTCGCAGCATCATGGTGCTCCATTTTCTTATATGGAATAAATTATTAGACACTTTTTCTTTACCCCTCCTCTTTACCACTCCCCTTTTCCTTCCTTTACACATTCTTTTGAGTCCATGTCTTGAGCCAGGCTTATCTGATTAATCTTTTTATACCCCCACCCATCTGAGAGAAAAAGCAGCGCACTTTGCAGGTAGTGGGCCTCAGTACATTTTTTGAAAAATTCAGTTGTTCCTAAAGTTAGACTTTATGAAATGAAGAACATAAGATATCAAAAAAGAAGAAAGCAAAAATTAAGTGCAATTAACACAGAAACAGGTTAAAATTAGATGACACTGAGCCTTATTGGCACAAATAATGACTATATCAATATGGCATTTGAAATAGCAGGATGCCATCATTTATCTCACTTTTGTGTCTCATCTCATCTGTCTTATGAATTTGGAGAAAGCAAGGCATTCTGCCAAATTTAGAAGCAATTCAAATTTTACGTATTAAGAGTTCCGACTGAAACTTGGGCATGTCTGTATTGGAGCTCTGATTTCTGGCAAGATAAAATTTCATAGTTAAAAGAAAATCAGTTATCAAGATTATGAGAAAAAGAGGGAGAGAGAGTTTGAAAGATCCAACGTGCGGAGTTAATTGTTAAGAATCAGAAACAGATGGGCTGACGTCTTCTTAAAAGATGGAAGGGAAACAAGGGATTGGCAGATTGCAATTTGGGGATTGTTGCCTTTGATCATGGAGTCTTACAATGTTGAATGACTAACAAGCTTAGGCCGATTTCCCCTGGTAAAGAAGCTTTGGATGACATAAACCAAACATTTTTCCTCTTAATTCTCTTGGTAATAGCAATTTATCTTTTTCAAGCAGTGATGGAAATGGAAGAATGTGCGTGAATGCAGATGCTGGACCTCTCTGCCCACCTCATATGTAAATGTTATAATAGGATGCACCTGACTTAGCCGTACAGTGCAGTGGAGGCTCCCAGAATTCATTCTGATTCTTCCCCCTGTTCACAAAGGGTATATAGGTTTGTCGAAAAGATCTGCATTAAGCAGAAAAAGTCAGAGCCACACTAACACTTTCAGGAAGTGTGGGTTTACCATAAGATACAAACCAATCTGAAATCCTACTAAGAAAAGTTATGGGTGTCTTAGGGTGGTGGCAGCTTATCCACAATTGACTTAGGCAGATGTTGCAAATGGTATTATCTTGCATTTCAAAATTCTTGAATAAATTCCCTGAACCTAAAGCATATAAACACACATCCATGAAAGAACCCACTCAACTCTCTTTATTTTTAGAGATTACATAAAATATTTATGTCCCTCTGTCCTTCTAACCAATTACTTTCTGTAAGAAAAAAAAAATAATGCATATGAAATGTTGTCTTAGTTATCTAGTGCTGCTGTAACTAAAATAACACAAGTGAATGGCTTTAACAAATAGAAATTTATTTTCTCACAGTTTAGGAGGCTAGAAGTCCAAATTCAGGATGCCCGTTTGAGGGAAAGGCTTTCTCTGTCAGCTCCAGAGAAAGGCTATTGTCCCTTTTGGCTTCACGTGGCTTGACATTTCTCTTTCCCCATCTCTGCTTCTCTGGCTTGCTTGTTCATCTCTATTATATCTCAAAAGAGATGGACTCAGTATACACCCTACACTCATCCTGCCTTATTAACATAACAAAGACAACCCATTCCCAAATGGGGTTATAATCACAGGCATAGAGGTTAGGATTTATAACACATGTTTTAGGGGACACAATTCAGTCCATAACATTCCATCCTTGGCCCCCCAAAATTCATGTCCTTGCCACATGCAAAACACATTCACCCCATCACATCATCCCAAAAATCTTAAATCAACTCCAAGTCCAAAATCTCATCTTCTGAATTATAGAAATCAAGTATGGGTGAGACTTTAGGTCTATTCTATCCTGGGGCAAAATTTCTTCTTATCTGTGAACCTGTGAAATCTAGACTACAAGTTGTTTCCAAAGTACAATGGTGGAACAGGCACAAGGCACATTACGAATGGGAAAAATTGTAGGAAAAGAAGGGATAACAGATGCCAAGCAAGTCCCAAACCTAGCAGAACATATTACATTAACCCTCAAGGCTGGAAAATAATCCTTTTTTCTCTGAGACCATCTGGGCAATGACCCTGTCCTCCAGGTTCTGGATGTTGGCCATGCTCACTCTCTGTATTCTGGGTGGAGACTCCTCAGCCCTGGGCTTCAGCCCGGCCCTCCAGACCCACTGGGACGGCAACTTTGCTTGCTTGGTTCTGGGCAGTCCCATTCTCCTAGTCCATCTGAGTGGCAACCCCACCCCTCGGTTCCAGTAGGCCTCATTCTTCTTCCGCATGGGCATGGAAGCCCCACCCCCTCAGCTTTGGGTGGCAGCCCCATCCCCCTGACACACCTAACGGCAGCCCCATGCTCTGAAGCCAAGTTGGCAAAGATCTCTTTGAAACCTAGGAAGATGTGGCCTCAGTCATTGAGATACAGACCATGGTCCCACACTTTGAAACCAGGAAGGCTGTGCTTCATGTGTTCCTTCCAACAGTTTTGCTGATCTCTGAGCTACTCCAGGATGGTCCTTTTCTTTTCTTGAAGGACAACAGATGTAGCTCCTTTGGCTTGTTACCTGCCTGTAGAATTCCAAGAGGCAGACAGCTTTCTTTCCTTTCATCCTGTTTCTGTCCCCTTCAGTCTAAGCTGATGGATTTTCCGCTGTGGCAGTTGTTTAGATCCATTAGTCAAAGGATTAATCTCCTTTACAAAAGATTGAGTCACCAAGTCCTTGGTGAGCATTTTAGGGCATGTGTCCTTTGTTTGTACAACAGAATTTTCCAAATCTTTAAGTTCTGCTTTCATTTTGCACAGTACATTTTTAAGTACATCTCTTTTCTCTTGCATTTTACTATAAGTGAAAAGGAGAAACCATGCAACCCTTCTAAGATCTTGTCTAGAAATCTCCTCAACCAAATATCCAAGTTCATCACTTACAAGTCCTACCTTCCACCAAACATTTAAACATAATTCAGACAAGTTCTTTGCCACGACGTAAAAAATTGCCGTTCTGCGATTGTCCATCATCATTTTCTTTTAAAGCCTCACTAGACACACATTTAACAACCACATTTCTAGCAACATTGTGTGGCTGGTGCCATATGTATTCTTTGAGACAATAGAGACTTTTCCTATAGCTCGCCTCACTTCCTTCTGAGCCCTCACCAGAACTGACTTTGATACCCATAATTCTACCAACAGTCTCTTCAAGATAATCAAACCTTTTACTATTAAAAAAAAAAATTCTTCCAGCTTCTACCCATTACCCAATTCCAAAACCACTTGCACATTTTAGGTGTCTGTCAGAGCACTAACCCCACTCTTCTATTACCAAATTCTGTGTTAATTATCTAATGGTACGCTAACAGAAATACCACAAGTGGATGGCTTTAACAAACAGAAATTTATTTTCTCATTGTTTGTTTTTGTTGTTGTTAGGTGCCATTGAGTCGATTCTAGCTCATAACAACCCTATGTACAACAGAACAAAACACCATTTTTGAATCATTTTCAGCAAAATTTTACTTGCATATGAGATTAATGATATTGTCTGATAATTTTCACATTCTGTTGGATCACCTTTTCTTTGGAATGGGCACAAATGTGGATCTCTTCCAGTCAGTTGGCCAGGTAACTTGCAAATTTCTTAACATAGATGAGTGACCACTTCCTGCATTCAATCCGTTTGTTGAAACATCTCAATTGGTATTCCGTCAATTCCTGGAGCCTTGTTTTTTTGCCAGTGCCTTCATCGTAGCTTGGACTTCTTCCTGCAATACCATCGGTTCTTGATAATATTCTACCTCCTGAAATCTCACAGTTTAGGAGGCTAGAAGTCCAAATTCAGCATTTCGACTCTAGGGGAAGGCTTTCTTTCTCTGTCAGCTCTGGAGGAAAGTCCTTGTCTCTTTTAGCTTCTGCTCATGGGTGATCTTCATGTGGCTTGGCATCTCTCTTCTCCCATCTCTGCTTCTCTTGCTTGCTTGCTTAGTGTTTTTTATATCTCAAAAGATATTGACTCAAGGTACACCTTAAACTCATCCTGCCTCATTAATATAACAAAGACAATCCATTACCAAATTGGATTATAATCACAGGCATAGAGGTTAGGATTTACAACACATATTTTGGGGGGACACAATTTAATCTATAACAGATGTGATTAAAAATTTATCTTGTAACAAATAACTTGCGATTAAGTCATTTATTTCCACATTTCTTCATTCTCAATTACAGCGGAAATGTGTTGTAAAATAACCATCATTTGTGAACTTTTCGAACAGGAAATATACCATATCAATGGTGGCAGGCAAGTCAAAAGACAATGTAGATTTTGTATCATTCAGAATGTTAAATGATCTCATTAGAGCTTCAGGTCTATATGTGGGTGCATTTCTACTACTTCGATTTTTCTGCATGAAAGTTTAGCAAAAATTAAGTCATTTCCCAGTGACAGTTGGCTCAGGCAGCTGAGTGGTGCTTCTGATGAGATGTGTCAGTCATTTTCCAGCAACTCTGCCTTAGACAGTAGGCTATAGGGAGTAACCACTGTCACAGAGCTATTGCCAATGTGGCTGGAATTCTTTTGACAGAATATTCCTTCTTTAATTTTGTCTTTTTGCTCTATGACTGTATTTAGAATCGGTTTTCTGAACATCATAGTTTGTATTTTTTTTTTTTTTTTTAATTTTGGGAGAGTAATGAATTGAAAGGATGAGCTTCAGGATTTGTATAAAGGAATGGTTTATAAATAGACAGCTGCCATCAAGTCATGACAGCCCTGTGTACAACAGAATGAAACATGGCCTTGTCCTCCCCTAGCGGTTGATCCTTCCTGATGGCGCATCCAAAGCAATTGAGTCAGACTGTGTTCTGTTGTGATCCATAAGGTTTCCACTGACTAATTTTCAGAAGTAGATTGTCAGTCCTTTGCCCTGAGTCTGTCTTAGCCTGGAAGTTTTCCAAAACCTGTCCCCATGGGTGACCCTACTGGTCTTTGAAAAACTGGTGGCATAGGTTTCAACATCGCAGCAACATGTAAGCCACCACAGTACAATAAACTGACACATGGGTGGTGGTAAAGGAGTACATAAATAATACATAATCAAGCAATGTCACATATGATCCTATCTATTCAATATTTTGTTCCATGTTTCACTTAAAATTAACTGTTGTTGTTAAGTGCTTTTGAGTCAGTTCTGACTCATAGGAAACCTGTTTGTAACAGAATGAAACATTGTCTGGTCCTGTGCTATCCTCATAATCATTGTGTTTGAGTCCACTGTTGCAGCCATTGACTCAGTCCAATTTGTTGAGGCTCTCCCTCTTTTTCACTGACCGTTTATTTTACCAAGCATGATGTCTCTCTCCAGGGATTGGTCCCTCCTGATAACATGTTCAAAGTAAAAGATGAAGATGAAGACACCATCCTGTCTTCTAAGGAGCATTCTGAGTGTACTTAAACCAAGACAGATTTGTTCATTCTTCTGGCAGCCCCTGGTGTATATATATATAAATATATATATATGTGTGTGTATATTTTTTTAATTAAGTACCTACTAAAAAAAAAAAAATTTTTTTTTTTTTTTTTATTGTTTAGCTTGATTCTGAGAATCAAATATTGTTTCTGACCTTGTCCGTCTTGCAAGCCTGAAGCAAATCCAAATGTTTGGTGATGGCGATATGTATCTGTCATGGATTGAATTGTGTCCCCCCAAAATATGTATCATCCTGGCTAGGCCAGGCCAGTATTGTGTGGTTGTCTTCCATTTTGTGGTTGTAGTTTTATGTTAAATAGGATTAGGGTGGGATTATAATATCCTTACCCAGGTCACATCCCTGATTCAATATAAAGGGAGTTTCCCTGGGATGTGGCCTACACCACCTTTTATCTCTCAGGAGATAAAAAGGAAAGGGAAGCAAGCAGGAGTTGGGGACCTCATACCACCTAGAAAGCAGTGCTGGGAGCAGAGCACGTCCTTTGGACCTGGGGTTCCTGCAAGAAGAAACTCTTTGTCCAGGGGAAGATTGATGAGAAGGCCGACAGAGAGACAAAGTCTTCCCCTGAAGCTGACACCCTGAATTTGAACTTTAAGCCTATTTTATATTGTGAGGAAATAAATTTCTCTTTGTTAAAGCCATCAACTTGTGGTGTTTCTGTTATAGCAGCACTAGGTACTAAGATGATATCATACACTCTAAACATCCGCTTGTGGCATATTTATGTAAAGCAGAAAAATCTTGGCCTCCCAAGGGTACTCCAGGAACTATTCCGACTACTTCACATACTGAGCTTTCAAAATACTGCTACTTCTCTCTCTCTGAGGGATTGGTAGTGATCAGATCCTAGCAAAATTTGGAGTCTCTGAGCATGTATACACAAATATCACATAAAACGATAAGCAAATTGAACAGGTAAGAACATGAATCTGAAGAAATGACCATCTGTTATTAAAACAGTGATTTTACTCAACCTTCAAGTATTTTTCTTAAACTAAAAGAAGTTACTTTAAATTTAACTGATGTAAAAAATCAGCACAAGGCCCATGGCTTCTGTTTGAAAGTGCTTCACAGAATTCTTAGCTGCAGAACACTGTTTTGAGCTAACAACTCGGTAGTGACTGAGCAGACCAAACTTCTGTAAGGAAATGTATCACCCTGGGCATGATTACCATCAATATGAAGCAGAGGATCTTCTAGTTCAGAACTATCCTTTCAAATTAGCTTGTGTGTGTGTTTTCAAAAACTGAATATTCATCTTAGGATATTGCATGTTGATTTAAGACTTTAGTGAAAGAAATGTATTCTAAAGAAACTGACCCAAACTGTAGGAGCACCGTTAAATATTCTGCTATATGTAAAAGAAATTCATTTGGGGTTAATTTTTTTAAGGAGAAAATTTTACTTAAGAAGTGGTGAGTTGTCTGTGAGAGCTTGAAACTTAATCAAGTGGCATTGATTTAAGGGGAAAAAGGACATGTCAACAGATGATTGCAATAAAATATGATAAGTACTATTCTAAGGATTTGTGCCAAGTCCTCTGGGAGGGCTCCTCCCCTTCCATATGGGGATTTTGGCAGTGACAGAAACAGGGTGTGGGTGAATTTGCTGAAGTGACTGCAATCAGGTCAGAGGATTAAAGAACTCTTGAAACAGAGACTTAAAACAGCCTTACTTCTGACGGCATGTCAAATATTAAGGAAGTAATATTAAATGAAACAAAAAAAGACAGTTATAGTGCTTAAAATTTATATAGAATTTTGTGTTTTCAGAGTAATTTCTCATTGTATTAGCATTTACCTTAAAAAAGTAATTTAATTTTTTGTATATTCATTTATATACCATTCATTCACTCATTCATTCAATAAATATACTCTGTGCTAGGAAATGATGCATCAAAAGATGAATAAGACATTGCTCCAGTCTTTATGGGATTGTAGTATTCTTGCTAGACTGTGAACATCTTTGAGGGCAAAGGTATTTGTAGCTTACAAAGGTATTCGTAACTTACTAAATGTCTATTGGTCGAATATTTGAATTCATGAATAAATGAGTGCATATTTTAAATTAGATTGTCAAATAAGATATTCTTTTACCAAATAGCAATTTGGGCATGATAAAGTCATTTATGATAGTCAGAAGCCCTGGTTTTAAGTCTTTGCTTGAATGTAGTGGTGTGATACTGGAAAATTCACTTAACCTTTTCCAGTGTCAAATTTCTCACCTTGAGGATAAAATATTATCTCTCTTTTACAAGGCTGTTATGAGAATGCATGTGAAAGTGGTTTCTAATTAAAAATGCTATTTAGATGATAGCCTTATTAATACAAACATGATTCCACTATATTATAGTGCAACATTTAAAGGAAAGTGATCCTACCAGCAGCAAAACCATGTTCCTTTTTAGAACAGATAAAGCAAGAGTGCCAGTCAGGACAGAATGCCAGGTACCCTGGGGGAAATTTCATCAGTGACTAGAATCAGGGGCCAAGATTGAAAGCTGTGCCTGGGGATGGGCCCACTAAAGGGGACCAAAGTCAGAGTGCTGTGGCGTGGGGGTGGTCCAGATACCAAGGAGCTGTACCTGAAAGCGTAGTGTTCGACATCTGGCCGGCAGCAAGGCAAGGTGGCTCCAAGGCCAGTGAAGAGTCAGTTACCGCTCAGGCATCTGAATCTTGGGTCTGGTATTTTGATTATACTTAAATGGGAGCCCAGGCACTGCAATGAGTTTATGGAGAAAAGGTTATCAAGAATGCTGCTGAAAACATGTGAAGACAGCAGTAATTGAAATGAGATGGGCTTATAGATGGTGGGCTGGATGATGGGTATAATAGTAATAATACTATCATTACCATCACCACCACCACCACCAACATATGTTGTCAGTTTATAAAACATTTTACATTATCTCTATTAATACTCATGAAACTTGTAAAGCACTTATTCCTATTTTACAGCTAAAAGGACACATTCAGATGGAATTGTGGAGCCCTGGTGGTACAGTAGTTAAAGAGCTCGGCTGCTAACCCAAACGTTGGCGGTTTGAACCCACCAACTGCTCCACAGGAGAAAGATGTGGCAGTCAGATTTTCAACAATTTACAGCCTTGGAAACCCTATGGGGCAGTTCTACTCTGTCCTACAAGGTCGCTATAAGTTGAACTGAATCGACTACGGTGAGTTTAGGTTTTTTTTTTTTAATTCAGGTGGATTTTTTTTTTTTTAATTCAGATGGATTAGTGGCTTGTCTAAGATCATGGAGCAAGTACATTGACTCAGCTCTTGTGAGCCAGGACCACTGCCACTTCATATAAGATGCCTGTCTCTTTATGCTCTAAAAGCCAAGATGTCGTATGCTGTGCAGAGTAAACTGCATTTGTTATATAGGAAGCCTTGAATTGGTTTTACACACGTTTTTCCTTTCCTATGAAATAAAAACTCCTTGAGTGCTGTAAACATGATCTTATTCCCTCTTTTTATTCCGTACACCCCCAAGGGCAGTGTTTGTACCCAGTGGGTTCAATAAATGAATTTTAGCAATTATTAATATTATAATAAATATTTTATAAAAGTTTTCTTTTCATTCAAATAGCTTATTCGTGAACTGCTAGTCACTCTTTCCCTCTCCAACACATACACAGATTTCATTGCTGGGTCCAGTCCTTTCTAATGTCCATGCTTCTAGATGCGTCTGGGCTGTTGAACAACCAGCACAGCATGGCAGGCTCTTCAGGCAAGCCAGTTCCTGAGTATGGCTTTTTGCTGACAGGTTGTCCATGACCTCTTTCCTCTACACATAGCGCATGGTACGTTTATTTATTTATTTATTTTCTATCCCCACAGCCCTCAGCCCAGTAATTCCATCCCTCAGGGAGTTTGGAAGTGTCCGTGGAACTTCCATGGCCTTGCCTTGGACAAGTTGTGCTGGCTTCCCTAGTATTGTGTTCTGCCTTACCCTTCACCAAACTTACCACTTATCTATTGTCTATTTAGTGTTTTTCCCTCCTCTCCCTACCCTTCCCCTCCGTCATAACCATCAAAGATTGTTTCTTTTTGTGTTTAAACATTTTCGTGAGTTTTTATAGTAATGGTCTCATATAATATTTGTCTTTTTGTGATTGACTTATTTCAGTCAGCATAATGCCCTCCAGATTCATCCATGTTGTGAGATGCTTTACAGATTCATCATCGTTCTTTATCATTTGCATAGTACTCCCTTACGTGTATGTACCATAGTTTGTTTATCCATTCATCTGTTGATGAGCATCCAGGTTGTTTCCATCGTTTTGCTGTTGTGAACAATGCTGCAGTGAATATGGGTGTGGATATATCTATTCGTGTATGGCTGTTATATCTCTAGGATATATTCCCAGTAGTGGGATTGCTGGATCATATGGTATTTCTATTTCTACCTTTCTAAGGAAGCACTGTATTGTTTTCCAAAATGGTTGTACCATTTTGCATTCCCACCAGCAGTGCATAAGAGTTACAATCTCCCTGCAGCCTCTCCAACATTTGTTTTCTGTTTTTTGGATTCTTGCCAGTAATGCAGGAGTGAGATAGTATCTCATTTTGGTTTTGATTTGCAGCACATGGCACATTTTAATCTGCAATATACTATAAAAAAAAAAAATTTTTTTTTTTTTATACCATGGGTTTATTTTCTTTCCTCCTTCTCCATTCTTCATCGTTTTAATATTTGATTCAGCTTATTAAAAGAAGGATAGACGGAATGGAGAACAAAATAGGTTGAAGTAGAATGAGTGAAGAAAAAAATCTTAAATGTCAGATTTTTAGAACATTAATTGTATTCAAAATTAATTTACATAAGTTAGTGTATTCTCTATTGACTAGACTATACTGTTAAGCTGACTCTTAGCACAGAAGGTTAGGTGAGACCAGAATGTGGGAAAGAGACTCATTTCTGTTGTTAATGAAGCTACTATAGTAGTGGAAGACCTGCCTGGCACTCTTTCTCCTGGCCTGATCTTCTTTAGAAACCAGCGGGCTTGGACTTGAAAGAATGACCAGCTGGAATTGATCATGTTGTTAAGTTCCTGATTTCAAAAAAGCCTTACCCAGCAGTTCTCAACCAGCAGGCTGTAACAGAAATACCCTGGGAGCTTTCTCAACTATCCAGGCCTATTCATCTTCCCTCCAGTGAGATATCAGAATATCAACTGGGGCAATGGGCACGTGAGATTTGAAAAAGTGTCCTAGATGACTTAACTCCCTTTGCCTCTCTTTGCTCTGAGAACTGCTGGCCTAGTGGTTTAGCACATGATCTCTTTGAATTCAGCCGCTTCTGTGTTCAAATCCTGGCTCAGCCACTTGCTAGCTCTGTGGCCTTGGACTAAGTACATAAACTCTCTGTTTATCTTGTTTTCTCATTTGAAAAATGTAGTTAATTATTCCTGAAATAATTAGGCATGTTTTTACTGGAATATGAGCAAGACCTGTGCAATGAAAACTAAAACACATCGATTAGAGGAAATAAAGAATACTTAAGTAAATGGAAAGATATATTCATAGATTGGAAAACTCAATATTGTTAAGATAGTAATTCTTCACAAATTGATCTATAGAGTCACTCAATTCCCAATAAAAATATTAGTACAAGTGTGATTTCTGTAGAAAATAAGTTAATTTAAAATTTAAGGAGATGCAGAAAACCTGAAATAGTCAAAAACAAATTTGAAAAATAGGAACAAATTTGAAGAACTTATACCACCTGATTTCAAGACTTATTATAAAACCATAGTAACCAATACAATGTGATATTGACAAAATAATAGACATAGATCAATGAATAGAACAGAGTCCAGACATATATTGTTAATTGATTTTTGACAATGGTGCCAAGATAATTCAATGGGGAAAGGATAGTCTTTTCAACAAATGGTGCTGAGAAAACTGGACAGCTGTATGGGAAAAAAGTGAATATCGACCTCCTGCCTCACAATGTTCTTTAAATTTCACTGGAGACAAATCATAGACCAAGGGACAAATGAGAACTATAAAACATTTGGAGAAAACATGGGAAAAAAAAAAAAAATAACATTGGGGTATTGAAGATTTCTTTAGATATAAAAAGTCCTAACTGTAAAAGAAAATAGTTGATAAATTGAACTGCATCGAAATTAAAAAGCTCTTGCTGTTTAAAAGATGCCACTGACTAAATGAAAAGGCAAGCAACAAACTGAGAGAAAAATATTTGTAGTATCTAACAAAGATCTTGTATCCAGAATACATTAATCTGAGAAAAATAAACCATAAAACAAGAGTATAATTTATCATTCTACTTAAATGAAACTCTAGAGCAGGAAAAACTAATCTATAAACAGGTGATAGAAATTACATTAGTGGCTTCCTGGGCTGAGGAAACCAAAACCAAACCAAACCCATTGCCATCTAGTTGATTCCAACTCACAGTGACCCTATAGCACAGAGTAGAACTGCCCCCTAGGGGCAGTTTCCAAGAAGCAGCTGGTGGATTCAAACCAACAACCTTTTGGTTAGCAGCCATAGTTCTTAGCCACTGTGCCACCAGGGCTCCAAGGTAGGGAAAAGAGTCAGGAATTGACTGAAAAGAGATCCAAAGGAATATTTTAGAAATTTTCTATATCTTGATTCAGGGGGTGTCTTTATTTATCCAAACTCATCAAACCGTACACTTAAACAGGTACATTTTATTGTTTAAAATTATAGCTGACTTAAAAAAAAAATCCTGCCTCCTATAATTGCTGTGAGGAGAAAATTTCGTATGTACAGACACCCACACACAATATATATACACACATATGGTGATATGTGTGTGTGCGTGTGTGTGTATTTATGTGTGTGTGTGTGTGTGTATGTATGTATGCTACGGGGCAGCTCTACTCTGTCCTGTGGGTCACTGTGAGTCGGAATCGGCTTGACAGCAATGGGTTGGTTTGGCTTTTTATATATAATACTTAGCAAGTGTCTTACATATAGTAAATGTTCAATATATTTTATCTACTATTACTGTTGTCATCAGGAGACTGTTTTACCGTGGAGCGGGGCAGTGGTAGAAATAAATTGGAGAGTGTGGAATTGGTCAGATTGGTTGCAATTCAAGAAAGATTTAAATGCTAACTTTTAAAAATAGGTTGGCTAGTTTAAAATAGATTGGACTAATTTGAGAGCTCACCAGTAATCTAGGTTTGTGTGCATATAACATTAAATATAAAAAATATATATATAAGCTACTTTGAAGTACAAGAATGTAAGCTGTTATCACCTTAGGGTGCCAGTAGCTTATAGACAAAGATTTTGGAGGAAAAAAAAAAAAATCAGTACAAATGAAGAAGCAGAGATTTTGTGAACTTAACAATCATTTAAGCTCTTCAATGAGAATTTGTCAATATTAGTGAGAGAAAGATTTTTTGGTCCTTTGGATGCTTCATTTTGAAGAATCTGGAAGGCACCCTTACTATGGCCATTGGGGCCATAGTCATACTGGTGAGTATCATGATCCAGGATATAGAATACTACCAAAATGGAGGTGGAACCTTGACAGTGGGCCAGCAATGAGAAGTGATGCTAGACACCTTTTTGAGGTAGACTCTGAATGCTCCGAAAGATGATGCAGCTGGAAAAATACAGTAATAGATTTGCACCATTTTCTGAGTTCTGTATGTTAATAACAGACTAACAATATTGTTTTGTTTCTGGCAGTGGACTTGATTCATGCACCTTCTAAACTTTCCAAAAAGGCTTTACCTTACTTTTACACTAAGGCAAAGGACAAAAAAAGAAAGAAAAGAGAAGCTGTGTGTATATAGGATAGCTTAAAAATATTTGTAGTTTTAGTAATTCAGTGCTCAATGCAAGCTTTCCGAGTTGATTTTTCTACTTAGAATCAACTAAGCAAACAGCTACCAACCAACTGACCGACCACAACCTAAACAGTAGATGTTATCTCAGGCTGCAAAGATGGCTAGTCTCTGCAGTGAAATGGCAAAATGGGGGTGGGGAAGCTATAGAAATACCACTGGGAGGCTGATCAAATGAGTAAAGAGCATACTTGAATGAAGAATGAATGAAAAGGGGAGAGTCAGTTATTTGAGTGTCTGTCATCTGTGAAAGAGAACAGAATTTGTCTTTTCATCTCTAAAGTCCAGGAACAAAACCAATGGCTAGAAATTGCAAATTAGGTGATTTGGGCTCAAACCATTATATTTGATGGGTTTCCAGATGCTTTGCCCTGCTGGAATTTTTGTTTTCGGAGGCGAATCCTGTTACCACCATGTAGCTCATTTCCTCAGTGAATGGTTCCAGTTGTTAAAATGAGGAATTACAGTTGAGAGTAGGCTAGCTATTCTCTGCTGTGTACTTAGCTACATGACTTTGAATACATTTCTTAACCTCGCTGAGCTCATTTTCCCCAACTGTAACATGGTACTTACTTCATAAAGGTGTTTCCTGAGGAACTAATACATGCATGGTACTTAGAACAGGATCTAGCACTTGATAGGTACACATTCAATGTTAGCTATGAATTACAATTTTTACCTTTCTGGGAATTGCGGTGGGAATTTCTGTGTGAAATGAGATGTTGGACAAGATGGTATCTAAAATTTCTTGCAATTCTGTCTCAGAGAGCTCAACATACAGGGAAAATGTCTTTTCTTTTTAGAGGTTTGCAGATCATTGGAAAGTGCCATCTAGCCTCATTGTACAATTATTTTCCATGGGAATTTTGAAATGGTAAGCCTCATCAAGGTATGACTTCACCTGAATTTTTTAGTCCAGTTAAAAACTTGAAGATGAAGGCGACTTTCTCTCCAGTAAGTCCTTTATCCATGTTCCTGGGTCATGTTTCATGTTTGACATTCTCAGTGAGAAAAAGAATGGGACACAAAGTCCTTTTCCATTTTTTCCTAAACATTCTACAAAAGTATGGAGGACATAGTTACATGCTATTAAGAGCTTATTAGAACGTATTGATTAACAGTCAAAAACAGGTTAATAAATCTCCAACTATCAATCAATAAATATTTATCAAACATGTATTATGGAATAGAAATTGTGCTAAGCATTAGAAATCATACTCATAATTTAGAATTCAAATCAAATACTAAAAAATCTGATCCAGATGTGTAACCTTATCTAGTACTGTGCAATAAAGCACCCCCAAGTTAATGATTTCGGGGGTTGAACTGAGCCAGGCAGTTCTTCTGGTTTTTCTATGATCAGCTGCACCTTGTCTAGGCTGCTCTGCTTCTGAAACAGGTTGGATATTGGAAGAAATTATGAAGTGACTGGGCCACATATCTCTTTTTTCATCAGGCTATCCTGGGCTTGCATTCTTGAGTGGTGTAAATGGTCAAGCACTCAACTACTAGCTGAAAGGTTGACAGTTCAAACCCACCCAGAGATGCCTTGGAAGACATGCCCGGGGAACTGCTTCCAAAAGGTCGTGTTTTTAGAAAACCCTATGGAGCAGTTCTATTCTGTACACACAGGGCTACCACGAGTTAGAATCAACTTGATGGCAACTAGCAACAACAACCCTGGGGTTCTCGTGGCAGATTCAGGGGTTCAGGGGAAAGAGGAGAATGTGCCAAGACTCCAACACCATCCTTTTTCACCAAAGCAAGTCATAGCTTAGCCCAGATTCAAGACGTAGGGAAATAGATTCCATCTCCTCGTAGGAGGATCTGCAAATTGACCTTGCAAAGAGCGTAGACACAGGGAGGCCAATAACTAGTGCCATCAGTGGAATCAGTCTACCACAAGAGTCAATCATCAAAAAGGTAAGAAATGCTAATGTAACCATGTCATAGAGTCACAGCCAGACTCTCTGCAAGGCATTGTAAGAGATTAACTGTATTTACTGTACAAAGCTTCTTGGAAGTAATGGAAAGGTGAGCCACACTAGGGAGCTGTCAGTTCTGATTTTTCTTTTTAATGTAGACAGTGTTCCCATCAGATGTCCAATAAGTTGACAAAGGTATAAAAAAATTTGTTTTAAACAGCAGATGATAACAATTATAAAATTATGGTGTCCAGAGTAATTTAACAAGAGATATGAGAGTAAACAGCCAGCAATGTGAATGTTCTAGATGTATGAAGATTAATTTTATAGTGTGAGAACCAGGGACTTCTGTTTACAGACAAAGAGTTAAACTCTCAAAGAAGCTCTAGAGAAGACTTTCGAATTAATGGCTAATTTCAAACAAAGCATTTAATGTCACCACTTGAAATGTTTCAGTAATAATTCAAATGGTTTAATTCTAAGCCACTTATGATTAAATTTCAAATATGCTGAGGTATTATTAGACATTTATGGGAAAAATCATTTTTCCCCCAGCAAATTAAATGTTCTTCTCTGATGATTCAAGTTATGATGGGGGTTCTTGTTTCCTTTTAATTATAGCCCAAAAACTTATACGGATAAAGTGGCAATATGATCACTATTTCATTTTGGAGCCATTATTGCCGAAATGCAAAATATCTCAATCTCTAGCCCTCTCCCCCACCTCTAGGTTTTCTTTTTAATCCCATAAAAGCATCTGTCTTTGATTTCAAGTGGAGTACCTGCTGTGCAGGATGCAATGCAAATCCAATTTGTGTGTAACAAAACCAAATGGGCTGAAATGAACTCTGCATTTTAAAGATGTTTTTGTTTAATCATGCCATCACTCTTCTTTAATGAATGCATAATCAAGTTAAACTTCAGGCAAGAAATGGTATGGCTGTTCTTAAGACAGAGAGAGCAAATTCTTGTGATATCCCTCATTGCCGATCTGCCGCCCATTCCTGTGTTGGCAGCCAAGAAAGAAGAAAGATCTTCAAATGCATATCATGGTAAAGCTGTTGGGAACCACGGTGTGAGCGGTGTCACTGCTCATTTTTTCTGTTTCAGAAATAATTTCAATTAGTGTTTAGAGCAGGAAGTGGGGATGCAGGATTCCTTGGTTCTCATTCCATTCACCCCTTTTCTGCATCTCATAGAAGCAGAATATAATGTATAGTAAAATATAATGTATAATAAAGCATAATGAAGTACTTTGGAAGTGTAGAAGAGAATACGCCATGAGGCATTTCTGTGTTATACTTTATTTAGCCTAAATGTTGGTATATAAATTTCTTATGTAAATTTCCTCCTTTCACTAGGTAGTGAAACTCTGTGATTCCTTCATTTAGAAGGAGGGAATCTCCTACAAAGATCTGAACATGTCACATGACTTGTACAATCACGATGCTGGACAGATAGATCAATTGCAAAGGAATGGGATGAGAGAAAATTTTGCCATGAGACCCTTAAAGATCATCTAATTTATTCATTTTCTGGCTGACCAAGCCAAACCCGAAACATGAGTGTCTAAGGTGGGGTCAGGTGGTTAATGAGTGGGAGAGTCAGAGCTGGAACACTGGTCTTTTGAGCCTCAGTCCTTCCAAAGCCATCCTAAAATGTAACATTGTGTTACTACAAAACAGAGATGGTAGACTTCAAACAGGAAATATATTCATAGGTGACAAACTGTCTACATGAGTTTTGTATTTAAAGCAAGTGAGGATGACAATAGGACTAGGTACAATGCAAGCACTTAAAAATATTTTTGGTGGTCAAACAAAAATCTAGGGATTTATGAGGATGCCAGATTGCAAAACTCTATTTTCTTCTGGTTATTTTTAATGGATAAAAATTGGGATTGATTTTTATTTATAGCAGTGAGTCTACAGGGTTGGAGTTGCAAAACTCTGAGATGGACAGCTTGAACACCTGTCATCATGGCTAAAATTCCAACCTTGTTGAAAATTCCTCTGGAACAGCGACATTGAACCAGGTTCTGTCCTTTTGTCCTTTAATTTCAAAAGGTTCATCAATTTTCTTTCTGGTTAGGAATATCTAACTGACAGTAGGGTCCTGCAATTATATAAGACTAAGTCTAGATGTAAAGGTTAGGGAAGGTTGGAAAATGGCCTAGAGGACAAGCCTGTTAGGACCTGCATTGAAGGTTGTGGAAAGCAAGATAGTTCAAAACTGAGAAAACCTCAAAGTAGGATGCATCTATTCATAACTTGTTTGAGGGTGGCTGCCCCTGAGTTATACACTTGGAGAGCAGGTATAACCTATGTCAAAAGACTTTATCCTAGGAGTTTTGTTGTTCTTTACTTGAATAAAACCCACTGCTGTCGAGTTGATTCCAACTCATAGCCACGCTATAGGAAAGAGTCGAACTGTCCCATAGGGTTTCCAAGGAGTGGCTGGTGGATTCGAACTGCTGCACCACCAGGGCTCCTTACTTGAATGGTGGGATTTAAAAATATATTTTCCCCCTTTCATTTAGGAATTTGTCTGTATAAAGATGGTAACAAGTCTTAATCTGTGCTAACTGAAAAAACAATTTCCGATAAATTGTTTTGATATTTTTAGGCAAAAGGTTTTCATAAGAAAGTTCTTTTTAGAAAAATGTTGGTGTTCTGCTTGAGAAAATGAGGAACTTGAAATTTAAATTATGTGACGAGTGTTTATTTAACAGTATGAAAAAGCTTTAATATTTGGATTGTTCACTAGGCACCCAAACAAGGATCTGAATGTTAACTTTTAAATGGTTTTAAAATCTGCCATGTGATGGGAAGATGGATTATGAGTGTTGTAATTAAATCACTTTCTAGGAGAACAACATTTATATGCTATGCTATATTGGACACTCTTAAACAGAACATCACCATATCATCTCATATCGCAATGACACTAAACAACTTTCAATATTATTATTCTTGGGGAGGTTAGACGCACGTGGTCTTTCCTCACTGAAATATTTCAATTCCCAAATTGCCCTAGTCAGTCATGAGACCTCTTAACCCTTCAACCTTTTTCATTTTTCTTCATACTGCCAAAAGAAAGATTCGTTTCAATATTGTTGCACTCTGCAAACCCTGAGGACAGTCATCCATGCGAGTAGACTGAGTCCAAACAGTCTATTATGTTCACATATATATGTATGTACTTTAGTTATGTGTAGTAGACAATTTTGAGCAGTAAACTATGAGCTATGTGTCCAAAGATAAAATTTTGGGGGAGATACACTTGCCAACTAAGGCCTAGATAGAAGTATGCTGATTATCTTAGGGCCCCATTTACAAAAATTAAAAAAAAAAAAACACCCAGAAATCTTCTAAGACTATTTGTAGCAGAAGTGTCTATATCAAAATCAAAACGTATCTTTGTACCGATAATTCAGTTGTTATCAACTACTTGGCCACTGGATGTCCCCACTCTTCCTCAAATGCAGCCGAAACATCACTTAACTGGCAGTTATAAAAACAATGCATTTTCCAGGGAACCTTCAGAAAGATCCTGCCAGAGTTGTGGGTGCACTCAGAAGCTCTGCTTGTCCCTGGCAACAGCAGGGTGGTCTACAAATGGGTGACTTAGAGACTGAGTTCACTGGAGGGAGTTGTTTGAGTCCTGTCGCTGTGTATCATTGCTTATTTACTTGTACAATCTCTCCAGTTCTAAGTTTTTCTAAAAAGCTCTAAAAGGGAAGCACATCTGAAGATATTGCTAATGCAATTCCTGAAGGTGAAACAAGTATGAGTTGAGAAGCATGAGAACCTTGCAAAATACATGAAAAACTGCCTTATGGGAGTGAGGAGTATGAAGTATATGAGATCCTTTGGCACAGTAGAAGGTTTGAATTTTAATCACTCATTTATTCTCAACAGTTGTGCCTAACCAGGTACTAACTGTGGAGTAATTGACTGAACATTGGACTTTGAGGTAGGAGACCAGGTTAGAACCCTATTTCTATTATTTATTTGCTCTGCAACTCTGGGTAAGCTTGCTTTGTTTTTCCGAATCTCAGACCCTTATCTTTAAAATGGGATAATAGTATTGTCCTCAGATTTGTTGAGAAGCTTAAATTATATTTTATATACAAAAAAAACCTATGACATGGCAGTTACCTGAATAAATGTCAAATTTATTAGGAATTTGAGAGGCAATTAAAAGCTAAAAAAGGATTTAAATCTTCAAAAGATCTTTGGTCTAGTTAAAATTGAAAATAGAAGGATTTAGTTTTACTTATAATTTTTTTTTTTTTTTTTAATTATCTACTCAGAACTGGAAACCCAGGTGGTATAGTGGTTAAGTGCTATGGCTGCTAACCAAAAGGTCAACAGTTTGAATCCACTAGGTGCTACTTGGAAACCCTTTGGGGAATTTCTACTCTGTCCTATAGGGTCAGTATGAGTCGAAATCGACAGGGCGGCAACCGGTTTGTTTGTTTGTTTTTAGTGAATGCCTCATCCTAAAAAAAGGAACTTAAAAAAAAAAAAAAAAGCTTAGAACCTTCATAAAAGAAAAATGCTACAGATACTTAGTTAATTCTCAAGATTTTATAGGAAGGGAGGGAGAGTGCAAAATGAAAAGAGTTTCTTAACAGATCAGCACTTGAAGCCCAGAACTCTGCAAAGTTGAAGCAAAGTGACTTTGCGCTCTCAGTCACATGACAGTGTAGAAGTCAAACTGAGAGACAAAGCACAGAGAATATGGTAAACTGAAAACTTTCCTCCCTGACCAGGTTTGATCAGGCTCCCAGATGAAGTCTCGATTTTCTAATTCCATTCTACCACTAGACTATTTTATTTTCCTTTAGGGAAAACAATAAAACTTGCTAGTAACTAAGGAGCAGCCCCAATACGCTGGGGAAGCAGTGTTGGAACTCATCCACTGGAAGAGTGCTCCTGTTCACGCCTAAGCACTGCACTGACTACAGGCTACTAATCAGTATTTCTCAAAGGTGGAAGCCGACTTCATTTTTTGGTTACATGGTCTCTAAAATTGCATCAGTGTCTTTATATAGTTTAGCAAAAAAACAAAAACAAAAACAAAAACCAGTACTTCTGGTATTGGCAGCTTAAATGAAAGTTAATTCAGAATACTGTTTTGAAGGACTGACATTAAGATGCAAAGATTTTATTAGCTTTGGCTTGGTTGAGATTGAATCAAAACTGCTGGGAGGTTTGGTAGTTCAGGAGTTGGGCGGGTGAAGAAATAATCTAATGGAGGTCCATGGCCAAAGCACAACTCTGGTAAATTGACTTTGGCTGGCTCACTGAAAGCTTTTATTGACCATATTTTGTAAAAAGAATATATCTGCAATGTAACCAGCCAAGGTTCTGCATGTAGCAAATTCCAGTCTCTGCTGCCATTAAAATCTGAACCTAAGATTTAGACATGAATTTACCGAGAACTGGGGTGAAGTATCACTGATACTGTCCTTTCTTGGGAAAGTAATACTATGTCTTAATTATGTTTACTTGTTCAAAAACACCAATGGAAAAAATAAAACTGATGCACTTGAAATTAGTTTTCCAGCTGTGGTAATAAGCTTGACTATCTATCCCAACTTTCTTCCCGTGTCCCCATGTTGCCTAGCTGTTGGTAGTATGGGAGATGGCTGAATAAATAAGAAAAGGGTAGGAGCAGAACTGCAAAATAAAGTTGGCTCTCCTGTCTGAAAATTGAACTGCAACCTAATTGCTCTTACCAGCTAAGCTAAACAGCTCTGTTCTCTAGGGTATGAATTGGAATCCACTCAACGGCAATGTGTTTATGGTGGCTCACACTCAGGGTGGTTCTTGGATCAAACTTTGAAAAACATTGGTAAGCAATCCCTGAACCCTTTGAATTCACTGAAGACTAGACCGGAGGCTGTGAGGAAATAAAGCTTTATTTTTCTCCTAAGAGAAGAAAGGTGATATGGGACAAGCAAAGTAGGGGAGGGAGAGGGAGTGGCAGGGAGGAAACAAAGTTCACTAGGTATCTGTAGTATTGCCTGCAATATTGATACATTCTGGGAAACATCTGAAAACTTTCTTCTACCGTCAAGTAAATTATTCCCCATTGTCCACATAGGACTGTGGACCACACAGGGCTTACAGAGTAGAGGGGCCAAAGAGCATGGACTCTGGGTCTAGACTGTCTAAACTTGACTTCTGGCTCTCCCTCCTATAAGCTGTGTGGCCTTGGAAAAGTTAATCTTTAAATCCCTCTGTTTCCTCATCTGTAAAATGGAGATTTATCCTGTAGCATAGTTTTGAGGATAAAATGAATGAATATAAGTAAAAATGCTCAAAGCTGTGCCTGGCTCTTGGTAAGAGCTAATAAAAACTTCACTGCCATTACTCGTAATTTAACGCTTTTAGCGGGGAAGGAAAGGCGATACAGGTGGGGCTGGAAAATGAGGCAATGGGTTGGGGTCACTCGTAAGAGAAGAAAAAATGGAGAACTTGTAGATAGACTCTTAAATTGTGCCTAGCTGTTTTGTTACTAAATGTCAGTTATTTTGGGATAAAATAACTCTATCTTATAAATTGGTCTACATTTTTGGTGTTTGTTTTTGATTTTGGTTTCACTTTACTTCTTGGGAAAGTCCTGTCTGAAAAATTCCACTGCTGATGTAAAGAAATTATAGCCCTAAAGTAGGTGTTTTTGGGTCTGAGAAGTCTGTGAAGTCAATGTTTTGCTTATGTGTACTTATGTGCACTTATGAGTAGTGTGTAAAAAGTCTTCTGCCCCCAAATTCTGCGAGAGTACTGAGACACCGGAAAGGTGAAGAATCATTCTCTGGGAGCCAGCTTATCTGTGGCCTCTTCCTGACTCCACTTTCGACTCTATTTTTGATGACCCTAGAGGAGTGGTTCTCAAGGGCAATTTTGCCACCTCCCCCTTCAGGGACATCTGTCAATATCTGGGGATATTTTTGCTTGTCATAGCTGGGGGAGGGGAGGTGGTTTATACCTGGCAATTAGTGGGTAAAGGCCAGGGATGCTGTTAAACATTCTGCAAGGCACAGAGCATTCCCCTGTCCTCGGCCCCACAAAAGAGTGTACTAGTCCAACATGTCAGCAGTGCTGAGGTTGGGAAACCCTGCCTTAGAGGTAATATCAGCAGAAGCCTGGTTGAGATGAGCAGATCTGGTGAAGCTGGGCGTTAGCGGGAAGAAATGGCAGAGCTGGGGACAAGGGAGATTGCCACTGTATTCATGCAGAGATTCTCCTAACAACACTCTGCATTTTCCTGCAATGGTAATGTATCACTGCACTCCTACCATGTTGAGTTTTACCACTTACCCTGCTCATAGGTCAGATATTAAGAAGAAAAAAAAAAAACATTGCTGTTGAGTCGATTCCAACTCCTAGTGACCAATTTGGATGTTCCATTCAGAAGCATGAAATTTAAATTTTTTTTTTCGTAGTATTGACTTTATCAGGGAAGACATTTCCTCATTTGGGTAATGGAGTCCCTGTAATAATTAGCACTAATTGATACCCAGGTAGGCGGCCTTGGTAGAAAGGCTGACAACTAAATCACTCATGGCAGTGACCTAGGGGGACTAGCTTTGTGGGTCCACATTTAGTCACATGAATGAAGAAGAGGGAGGTAGAATGGAGTGGGATTATTCAGTCAGTTTTCAGGAAATATTACCTTTTTGGTAAACAATAGGAAAAATATTTATTTGGGCTAATGCCATGGACCAAACACACACACACGCACATGCACACACACACATAGACTTCTCTCAAGGAGAATTTCACCCCTAATTATCAACAGATCATAAAGCCTGTAAGAATATTCCTTGAATAATATATAGGTTTTGTCTACTAGCCTGGGGACGAGATCGCATGTGTCCTAGTGTGTCTTTGTGTGACTCTCATTTAACTTTTCTTCAGTTTCTCCATTATTAAAAATATCTAACCCTTTATTGTTTTTCTCTTCTGTGAAAGCTCTTCCGTATCTCTGGAGAACCACATTCGGAAGTGAGGCCGTGAAATTTAAAGAGTTGTGAGTTCATTAGCTTTCTAGGGTTATATCCTAGTTTTCTGGGGCAATTGAGTGGGTATGAAAGCAAAAATCCTTTAGAAGAAAACATTCCTTTTATACGGGTCACAGATGAGAAAAAGTACAATGAAAAACCTGGAAGAACTGGGATACCTGCTATGGAAAATAAAATGTGAATTGGTAAGGCCTTTGGCTTTATCACACAGACCTGGGGAATAGACGCCAATTAAAGTTCACAGGATTTTGATGGTTTCTTTTTAATCCGTCTCAGGAGAGTACAGAGTAGTAGTGGTCTGTACTGTGTGAGGACAAGTTTGTAGTAATGCAGGACAAGTGTGGAAGATGCCAATGCTATAAAAGTGTCAGTAATCTTTGTCCCGTTGTTCTTGGGATTTTTCTGTATTGGCACATTTTTGGAGGAGAGAAAAGAAAGGATTATCTGGATTCTAGTTCCAGCTTTGCCACTCACTAGCTGAAAAAAAAAAAAGTTTCTTCATATGTCATAAAAAGGATTGAACTAGATGACATTTAAGGCCTTGCTCAGAGCTCGACTCTATAATGCTACAAGAACATTATTTCCAACTCAAAACAAATCTCTGCGACACAGATTCCTATGAGAAACAGAGTAGCATTTCTGTAATCTTTCCCTCTGAAATTCCCCAATCCTGAACAAGATCCTGGGCTCAGATCTTATCCTGGCCAAAGTCATCATCAGAATTAACTTACTGCTAGTGAGTTTCAAGTTTGAGCTTATGCTACTCTCACCCTAGAGTCAGACACATCACATTCCTTTTGGAAACACCAAGCCAGTGAGGTCATTCACAAGGAACCTGTTTGCACAAGAGACCTGCCAAACTCTACGTATTCTCTGTTCAGAGAAGAAATTCTTGGGAAAGAGAGTGCTAGGCACCCAAGTTTGCTTTAACTGTGGAGTCTTGGTAGTTGGAATGGTTTTTTAATACATAGGGGTATCTGTTACTTATATGTATTTTTTCTTTCCAGTAACACTTCTTCAAGACCTGAATGCCTACCTACTCTACTTTGGTATTTGTGTGGGAGTTAGGAGCCAAAATGGGGGAAACCCTGTGACAGGAAACAAAAATGTGGTTTCAGCAAATTGAGGGCTTCGGAATATAGAATCTAAAAGTTTCTAGCAGAGTAACAATGCTCGGATCAGGCAGGATATCTAGATACTCTGACAAGGGTATGTAGCAATGGTGATACTTGGGGTGGTCTTGGGAATGCTGGATAACAGAACTCTTATAGTCGGAGGCCTGCTGTAGCTATGTCAATGAGATTCTCTTGAGTGGCATTTTTGAGAATGCATGTGTGGGGATGTGACACAACAATGGTGCACTCCACTTGGGACGGAGAAGGTTCTTCCATGAGAACATAAAAACCACCCCTAGGTGAGACTTTGAGTGGGGCAGAAACTCCAAAATTGGTGGGTCCAGGAAAGAATTAGACAAACATGGTGGATAACTGTAAATTTGACCTACTCTTTTTACTCTTCCTCCTTCATCTTTAACCCCTACCTCTTGCCTCTAGCCATCTCCTGTCCCCCAAACTGGTATTTTGAAAACTAACTTGTCAGAAGTGAAATCTCATGAGAAGTTTGAATAGAATAGAGCTAAAACTGTTGCAGTGCTGGGTACTAGGATGTTTGAAAGCAGTTCTTATTAACAGAAGTAGAAATGATTTTTAAGAGTCCAGGAAAATTTGAGGGCAAATTTAGGAGAATGGCTAGGATGCAGAGAAAATGCTAAAAGAGGCACCCAAAGAAATATCCTGGAGCAGACTTTGGAGAAAATCACAGCCTATGGTGTGCTGTATAACCTTACATGGCGGCTCTAGCTTAGAATAGAAAAATAACACAACTTCCGTGACTTTTCCAACACCCTAATCACGTTCAATTGTTTAGTTGCATTAAACTTCCTACTCTGACATTACAGAGGATGTCCTCGATAATGGCCTCTGAACTAAACCTTTATATATTTGCTTCCTGGCATCCATTTACCTGATTTTTGGTCACTACACCCAAGTTTTCTTCTGGTAGACTACTCTATTCCCAACTTTCAATCAAAGTTTCTTTCCTATGGAGTAATGTTCCTCTCTAGCAGTGATAGGCAGTGAGAAAGAGCCCTGGGTAATTAGAGAATTCTGTTGCTCTAGTCACAGTGATTGATTAAGAAGTGGGCATATGACCCACTGAACCAGTAAGATGTACAAACAGTAATTGGAACTTCTGCAAAAGAAACTCTACCTAGTCTGTTTTCTGCAGCCACCTAGTGACCATAAGAGCCCGTCTGAGAGTAAAGCCAACATGGAGAAGAGCAGAGACAGGGGAAGAAGAGGCACTGGGTTCTGATGCTGTCTTGAGCTTTCCATAATATCATATCAAGAGACTAGAACTGGCTTCATGGGCGTGCAACCCATGCAGCCACAAAGGACCCTGTCTTCAGAAGTGCCTGTGCTTGGTTTCATGCTGTTGTTGTCTTGGAAATCTTAAGAAATTTTATCTCTGAAGTGGCATTTAGTGAGTGAAGTCCAATGGAGCAATGTGTGAGCAGAGGCGATATGCATAGTATATGTGTCTGCAATTCCTTGCTACCCTATTTGCATATAGCATTCGTGATGACCAATGTGCACAGAACTCCAGTGAATGTCACAATGTATAGGGGTTCATAGAGACTCAAAGTGAGTACAAGGTAAGCCTGTTTTGTCTATGACTGACTAAGAGTGGACATCGACAGCCTTGAGAGGCCACGCTTTTGCGTTGAATCAGAATTTGCTTTGCGTGTAGGAGGAAGGCAATGATATTCTAAAAAACACAAACGACCAAAGAACCCTGTCAGATCTCACCTGTGTGTTACTTCTTTGTACTGACCAACCATTTACACTGAAAATGATGACATAGAAGGAAAGGAAAAGAAAGGGCTACCCATAGTTCTTTTCTCTTTCAGTCCTTCCTTAGGTGGCGCAGTGGTTAAGAGCTTGGCTGCAAACCAAAAGGTTAGCAGTTTGAATCCACCAGCTGCTCCTTGGAAACTCTATGGGGCAGTTATACTCTGTCCTACAGGGTTGCTATATGTAGGAATCAACTCAATGGCAATGGGATTTTTTTGTTTATTTCAGTCATCGATAAACCTAAGTTAGAGAGAGTTGTTAGAATGTGTATATACCAAGAAGTGAGATAAAAACACTTGAGTTAATTTTTGAAATGATTCTACTATTTTGGTCAGAATAAGATGCATAGGTATGTGCAAGCTACAAAGTATGAACTATTCAATTTTGATGATTCCACATGCTAGTTAAAGACCTTATATTTGCATTTAAAACTGGCATTGTGCAATACAGAGAAGAATGGTAATATTTATGCTAATAATTTAAAATTTTAACTTTTCTCTACTTAGAATGACTTAAAAGGAAATAAAAAAAATACTGCAACAAGGTAAGAGGGGGACTTCAAAAAAAGGGAAAAAAGATTACATTTTAATATCTTTAATGGCACTCTTTTCCTGCTTTTTGAACTAGAGGTACCGCATTTTCAGTTTTTACTCGGCCCTCCAGATTGCATAGCCAGCCTGCAACGGACTTTTCAATGATGTAAACCAATAAATGTTCTTTTTCTTTTTGCCAGGTTAGGTGGTTTTTAAAAATATGTGTATTATTTATTTAATTAGTTTTATCGTTTAGCACTTAAAAGAGTTTAATTGAAACAGCCTCTCAGAGCAACTAACTTCTCAGCTCCTGCTCCTCAGTATTCTGCTATCCAATTTTTTTTTAGTGTTCTTAAGCAACTTGGAATTGAGGGGAGAGAGCTAAAGTTGTCAGAAAATGGAACCAGATGCTTATGAAAATATACCTCCACATGTTATTTATGAAGCTCAGAAAATATTAGTGTGGTGGAGATCGGGTATCAACCCCTTCGTTTTCACAGGTAAGAGAATGAAGACTTGGGGAAGTAAAATTAAATCCATATAGCTAGGGAAGCAAAAAAACCAGAACCCACATGTCCTGATGCCTAGGGCAGGACTTTTTCCATTCTACTCGGTGATACTTCCCTCAATTGTCTATAGTACAGAGATGAATGGCATATTTGGATTGCTGAATTGGTGCACCTGTTTAATAAAACTCACCTCTCAGGTGATCTTTGGTTGTGAATCTTTTTAAACAAAGGATCATTTGAATGAAATGTACACCAGTATACCAAGATTCCTGGGAAGTTCAAACTAGCAAAATATGTGCTAGAGAAGAGTGTTGCTCTCATTTTAAAACAATTTTTTATACAGAAGTAATACAAATAAATACATTTCTTATTCAGGAAAAATCACAAAGTGCTACAATCTAAACTGAGATCTTTATAGATGTGACATCAATTACAATATATGCAAAGTAGTCAATAATTATAAAAGACAACTTCTGTAAGGCAATATTGGTCCTCAGAACCAGGATCGAGACTTGAAATTTAGAACACTCTCCACCTATCCTCTGGAGTCAATTCCGCATGCAGGGCATAGACTTTGGTCTCAAGAACTAAAAGGGAGCAGAAAAAAACACTATTTCACTTGCACAATTTTCTAAAGAGGAATCACGTACAGCGTGGATGGATATTTTTTATTTATTGAATGTTCTCAGCATTTCTCATTGGTGTCTCTAAGCAGCAGAACTAAGATCAATAGGAAGGCATAAAGTTGCAAGACGGGAATGAAAAATGAGATTAAGAGTAATGCTTGTAAAAATGCAAAGATGTCTACTTGAGAGACAGTGGAGGCTGCGTGCTCCAGACTCTCTCAAGCTTTCCTCTCTTTTTACATGATGGTATCAATGCCGTGACCCTCTTGGAAAAAGCTCTTTCAAAGTTTTGAGAAATATTAGTCACTGTGGAGACAGACAGTGACAGAGCACATGAGACTCAAGGGAAATGACCATTCAGTTAAAGCTGAGATGTTTTTCACTGCCCTAGATTCACACAACTATGACGTGGCTGATTTTTAGGAGGTGGTTTCTTGTTTTCCACAAATATACTAATATATCCAAATGAATATTTTTATTCAAAATAGTCATCTTGGCAATACAGGTAGCCATTGTTCAAAACGTCTTTGGGATTGCCTTTATTCTTTGAATATTCAGAGACATTAAACATTTGTCCCTTAATTTTTAGAAATTGCCAGATGCCTGCAAGTGACAAGTTTGCTGACTGAAACCATGATTTAAGCTATTCATTTTTTCTCTCTTTTTAAAACATTTCTTTTATAATTGCTAATAAAAAGTAGAGAGTCAATATAAACTAATTTTTTTTTAATGGCTTATAAACTGATACTGAAGGCTTAAGGATTTGAACAATGACAATATCATAAAAAGAGCCTTCCAAGGTGTCTATTCTGAAGGGTTCAATATTCAAGTACATTTGTCTGTGTTTGTAAAAAGAAAACAAACATACATACAAACACATGCAGCTTATATAGAGGTTGCAGTACAGGTAGTCCCCGATTTACGATGGTGTTCTGTACCAACGACTCCTTAAGTCGGTTCTGACGTAAGTCGAATACCTCACTTTGTTTTTTTTTAGTTTTTGTTATTATTGTTTTTTATTACCAGTATCTTTATAAATATGATCTTTGTCTTTGGTGGTTGGCATGAGAATGATAACATTGGCAAATTACGTGCTGCAACATTGTATGTAGTATATATTAATAACAATAAGATATACAAAAAAAAGTGTGGTTCATTGTAACTTGAATACATCATAAGTTGGGGACTACCTATATTTTCAAGTGTCTTGGTTGTGTAGAAAAAGTAACTTTATTTTATGTAATATACATTCAGAGAAACCATTACTCCCTGATTATAGACGACACAATCTAAGTCCCTCTAAGTTTTCTCAATTTTTATTTTAAGCTTCATCAAGTCAGAATTTCTTCTTTTTTTCGCAGGGGCTGATTTAAGCCATGAAGTTTTCACATTCTCAAAGCCACAGTGAAGAGACAGTATCTAGTCGTTGGTCTTTACTTGTCCTGAACTGGTCTTTGCTGAACTAGGCAGTTGTCCCATCTGGTCCTCCAATCTGCTTCCTGCTGCAGTGTGTCTCACCAGGACTGCAAGGCCCATTAGGGGCATCTGTTCTCTGTCTTGCTCTCACTCTTGTTCTCACTCTCATTCTTGCTGCCCTCTCTCTCTCAGAGCTAGATTCTAAGTCCTGCTAATGTAGGGAAGAGGGAAGGTTTGTATTTCCCATGCCTTTTAGGGATGCTTAGATTTGGAGAAATCGCAGGCCCTTCAAAGCAGACATCCCATAAAGGCATTCAGCAATACTACTGCCTTGCTTGAGTCATATAAAAAAAAAAAAAAAAAATCTGGGCAGGTATGCCTGGAACATAACAGGATCTCTGAAGATTTGTTGACTGGCTGTCTGAATGAATGCAGATGCTGCTTTCCAGCATTCCAGAAGGGAAGCAGGGCATGTGTTTCCTCATCTCTTGGATTCCAAAAATTATGAGGCTTTTTCTAAGAGGCCCTACAAGATTAATTCTAGATCTTGGAGGACTTCCTATAACAGTGTAGTCACTTGAGGAGACTGCCCAATTCTAAAACATTCTTCTTTCTCCTCTCTACACCATGTTTGGCTAAATTCTCTTCACCTTTCAGGTTTCAGATGAGACCTTGCCCCTTGATTCCTCTCTAAACTGAGGATTTGATGAAGGCAGAAGTCTTTTCTGTCCTCATCCCCTTGTATTACCAGGTACTGTACTTGGCATATCGGGCAGTCAATATATACATTTTTTTTTTAAGTAACTAATCTGAATATGAATAAATGAATTATTTGAGCAAGGCAATTTTGACCTTTTGAGTGTTACTGGTGTTTTCTAGGTTTTGCTAGTTCAGTTATGTCAGAAGGCTGGAAATATTGTCTTAGTCCTGGCTACATTTTTGCAAACCTGTAGATAATGGGTTAAAAGGGAAAGATTACTATCCCATGTAGACATCCCTCAAACAGCCAAAACACTTCAGAACGTGATTTGATTTTAAGATGCCATTTCTCTAACTTTTCAGAAAGTTGCTTTAAAAAAAATTTGTACTGACTTCCAGCCAACATGGCACCATAGACAGAAGCACCATGCTGTCCCTCCACAGCAAAGACCTGAAAAACTAAGTAAAACAGAGACAGATGTCATTCCTGGAACCCAAAGTGTCTAATGAAGAGATAAAGAACTGAGCCAAACACCAAATGGAATAAGAAACTGACAGAGAACAGAGCGAGGAGAGATATGTGTGGTGGTCGCCTATGTGCTAACTCAGCATGGATTCACCATCTTGGACTCCTGTCAGAGACTGGTGGACAGGGAGCACGGGAAAGCAGCTTCACGAAGCTCCCAGCAGTAGACAGAACACCCAGAAACCAGTGATACATGCTTTCCCACCCCCCATCATTTCCCTGCTGCTCTACCTCTGAGCTTCCTGGCTGGCTGTGGTGGCTTGGATGGCTGGGAAGTGCAGTGTCCGTGCTGCTTGGATTCACCCTGCCCACATCAGATATTAGTGGAAAGGGAATATGGGAAAGCAGCTTCATGAAATTCCCAGCAGGAGACAGAGCACCGGGCAACCAGTGATATACACTTACCTAATCTGCACTCCTTTCCCTCTTCCTCTTCTACTTCTTCTGCTTCCCTCTGGCTGCAGTCTCTTGGCCAGGAGGCAACTGCTTTGGCCCTGGGGTCACTTGGATTCACCCCACCCACATTCGCTGATTCCCTGAGTGCCATTTGTCTGTTGATGATGTTGCCTTTTTCCATTTCTTTTGTTTTCTTTTATGCCTCCCACCACCTCCCTCTCCCTTTTCAACACTTGGCTCTCTGTGCCATCTTTGTTTCTTCTTGAAAGGCTGTGAAGCACCGCTCAACTGGCGAACCACTCCCACAGCCCTCAACACCGCGCTGGTGGGATCTCTAGGGCTTTTTTTTTTCTTTGTTTTGTCTCGCCTTCTTTTGTTTGTTTTCTTTTTTGCAGCTTGGAAGTCCCTTCTAACCAGGCTGCACTGCATGGGTTAGGAGCCATTTCCCTAGTCTGTGCAGCCATGCCAGTGGGATCCCTGGGGGCGTTTCTTTTTTTATTTCTTTCTCTTTTTTCCTTTCTGTCTTTCTCCATTTCTCAGTTCTCATATATTGATACTTACCTTCTTTCCTGTCTCCTGAATACCTGGCACTGTGTGACATCTATACCCCCTCTAGTCAGGCTATACTGCCAAGCCTGGGACCCACTTCCCTCATCTTTGCAGCTGTACCAGTGAGACCCCCGGGGGCTTTTCTTTCCTTTTTCCAAATTTTTATCTAGTTATTTTTTTCTTTCCTTTTTGTTTTTCACCATTTCCTGGTTTCTCATCTCTCCACTCCAAAGGCAAGCTCCCTTAGCACTATTTTTATTTATTTATTTATTTTAGTTTCTGGCTCCTATTTCTCTCTCTTCCCTCTCCTCTTTCTCATACCCACATTAGCTCCACACATCAAAACCTCCTTCTTCCTTCCTGCCTACCTGTACCATGCACTGAACATCACACCCCTGAGCAGCACAGGCACGGCCTATCAGAACCTGCCCAGCACTGATTCCCAGCCTGCTCTGTCAGCCCTAGTACATGCCACAAGCAAACTACCCCAGCCCCTCCCCTTCAGCTGGATCTGCCCTGCTGCACCATAGCTGAGCGACTGGCCCAGCCCATTGGACAAGGAGGTGAAGAGTATCGTAACCACAGATGAGCAAACAACAAAGAACTCACAGCCTGCCTGCTCAGACATAACCAAATGAAACAAAAAAGCAGGACGAAATAAACAGATCTACAATCAATAAATGAAGAAAACAACTACTGAATTCCCAAAGACAGGAGACAATATCAAAAACATATTAAAAAAACAGGAGAGGATGGTTTCAGCAGACATCCAAAATACAACACCAGATGACTTTCTAGTAGAAGAAATGACACTAGAACTACCTTACAGGGAATTCAAATCTCTAATATTCAGAGCTATCCAAGAGTTGAATCAAAAAGCAGACAAGAGCGGTGGGGCCAAGATGGCGGACTAGGTAGATGCTACCTCGGATCCCTCTTGCAACAACGACTCGGAAAAACAAGTGAATCGATCACATACATAACAATCTACGAACCCTGAACAACAAACACAGATTTAGAGACGGAAAACGAACAAATACGGGGAAGCAGCGATTGTTTTCGGAGCCTGGAGCCAGCGACCCAGTCAGGTAACCTTTGGCGCCCGATATAGGGGAGGTGACGGTGCAAACAAGGGGCACAGGTAACCTTTGGCGCCCTATGGCCCAGGGGAGCTGACGGTGCAAACAAGGGGCGCAGCCTTACCCTCCTGAACTCACCCCGGGAGGGGGCCCAGCCGGTCTGCACAGGCGGCGTGCCGATACAGCGGGTGGGAGAAGTCCCCAGGAGGCAGTGACTGGTCTTGGAGCTGGGAGAGCAGCGTCCCAGCCGGGGAATCTTGCCGCCGGGCTTTTGACTGGGCACTGTCACGGCGCAAGCACGGAGAGCTGCTCCATTCCCCTGAACTAACCCCGGGAGGGGGCCCAGCCAGTTTTCAGTGGCGGTGCGGCGACGCGGCTGGCGGGACAAGAAGTCCCTGGGAGGCAGCGAATGACTTTGGAGTTGGGAGTGCACTGTCCCAGCAGGGGAACCTTGACGCTGGGCGTGGGACTGGCAGCGGAGGATCTGACCCCGGCTTCAGTGGGCCAGATCCCTGGGGGCAATCTCCACACAGCCAGCACACATAGGTGACACGCCCCTCGGGAATCTCAGATAAAATAGTCATTCCAAGCAAGACAAGCAACTCTGGCTATATTCTGAGGTGCTACTCTCCTATCTCTCTGATCCCTCCCCCACCCTCCCCAGGTGGCTTCATTAACATTGGAATTTCCTGAGCCAGAGGGAGAACAGCTCCGGCTCCGCGGCAGCTTTGCTCCCCCCGCCTTTTTTTTTTCTTTTGGTCTTTTCCTAACCCACTCTTCCGGCCTGAGAGAAGGAAACACAAAAAACCCAGGGACCAAAAATCCACCCCTAATTGGACTAAAAACACAGAACCAGCTACAGCCAAGCATATATGATCCAAATCTCAGACTTTCATCCTTACAGGGAACAAGGTGGTGGTTATAATCCAAAGGCAGTTCTGACAGGGATCTGACTGCATTTATTTTTAGTGGATTTTCTGGAAAAACTAGATTCCCAGTGATGGCTCGGAGACAGCAGTCCATATCAAACCACATAAAGAAGCAGACCATGACAGCTTCTACAACCCCCCAAACAAAAAAATCAAAATTTTCCCAAATGAAGATACAACTCTGGAATTATCAGATACAGAATATAAAAAACTAATTTACAGAATGCTTCAAGACATCAGAAACGAAATAAGGCAAACTGCAGAAAAAGCCAAGGAACACACTGATAAAACAGTTGAAGAACTCAAAAAGATTCTTCAAGAACATAGTGGAAAAATTAATAAGTTGCAAGAATCCATAGAGAGACAGCATGTAGAAATCCAAAAGATTAACAATAAAATTACAGAATTAGACAAGGCAATAGGAAGTCAGAGGAGCAGACTCGAGCAATTAGAATGCAGACTGGGACATCTGGAGGACCAGGGAATTAACACCAACATAGCTGAAAAAAAATCAGATAAAAGAATTAAAAAAAATGAAGAAACCCTAAGAATCATGTGGGACTCTATCAAGAAGGATAACTTGTGTGTGATTAGAGTCCCAGAATAGGGAGGGAGGACAGAAAACACAGAGAAAATAGTTGAAGATCTCCTGACAGAAAACTTCCCTGACATCATGAAAGACGAAAGGATATCTATCCAAGATGCTCATCGAACCCCATTTAAGATTGATCCAAAAAGAAAAACACCAAGACATATTATCATCAAACTCGCCAAAACCAAAGATAAAGAGAAAATTTTAAAAGCAGCCAGGGATAAAAGAAAGGTTTCCTTCAAGGGAGAATCAATAAGAATAAGTTCAGACTACTCAGCAGAAACCATGCAGGCAAGAAGGGAATGGGACGACATATACAGAGCACTGAAGGAGAAAAACTGCCAGCCAAGGATCACATATCCAGCAAAACTCTCTCTGAAATATGAAGGCGAAATTAAGATATTTACAGATAAACACAAGTTTAGAGAATTTGCAAAAACCAAACCAAAGCTACAAGAAATACTAAAGGATATTGTTTGGTCAGAAAACCAATAACATCAGATACCAGCACAACACAAGGTCACAAAACAGAACATCCTGATATCAACTCAAATAGGGAAATCACAAAAACAAATTAAGATTAATTAAAAAAAATGCGCATAACAGGGAATCTCTGAAGTCAATATGTAAAAGATCACAATAATCAAAAAGAGGGACTAAATACAGGAGGCACAGAACTGCCATATGGAGAGTGATACAAGGCGATATAGAACAATACAAGTTAGGTTTTTACTTAGAAAAATAGGGGTAAATAATAAGGTAACCACAAAGAGGTATAACAACTCCATAACTCAAGATAAAAGCCAAGAAAAATGTAACGACTCAACAAACATAAGTCAAACACTACGAAAATGAGGATCTCACAATTTACTAAGAAAAATGACTCAGCACAAAAAAGTATGTGGAAAAATGAAACTGTCAACAACACACATAAAAAGGCATCAAAATGACAACACTAAACATTTATTTATCTATAATTACGCTGAATGTAAATGGACTAAATGCACCAATAAAGAGACAGAGAGTCTCGGACTGGATAAAGAAACATGATCCGTCTATATGCTGCCTACAAGAGACACACCTTAGACTTAGAGACACAAACAAACTAAAACTCAAAGGATGGAAAAAAATATATCAAGCAAACAATAAGCAAAAAAGAAGAGGAGTAGCAGTATTAATTTCTGACAAAATAGACTTCAGACTTAAATCCACCACAAAGGATAAAGAAGAAGGACACTATATAATGATAAAAGGGACAATTGATCAGGAAGACATAACCATATTAAATATTTATGCACCCAATGACAGGGCTGCAAGACACATAAATCAAATTTTAACAGAACTGAAAAGTGAGATAGACACCTCCACAATTATAGTAGGAGACTTCAACACACCACTTTCGGAGAAGGACAGGACATCCAATAAGAAGCTCAATAGAGACATGGAAGACCTACTTACAACAATCAACCAACTTGACCTCATTGACTTATACAGAACCCTCCACCCAACTGCTGCAAAGTATACTTTTTTTTCTAGCGCACATGGAACATTCTCTAGAATAGACCACATATTAGGTCATAAAACAAACCTTTGCAGAATCCAAAACATCGAAATATTACAAAGCATCTTCTCAGACCACAAGGCAATAAAACTAGAAATCAATAACAGAAAAACTAGGGAAAAGAAATCAAATACTTGGAAACTGAACAATACCCTCCTGAAAAAAGACTGGGTTATAGAAGACATCAAGGAGGGAATAAGGAAATTCTTAGAATGGAACGAGAATGAAAATACTTCCTATCAAAACCTCTGGGACACAGCAAAAGCAGTGCTCAGAGGCCAATTTATATCGATAAATGCACACATACAAAAAGAAGAAAGAGCCAAAATCAGAGAACTGTCCCTACAACTTGAACAAATAGAAAGTGAGCAACAAAAGAATCCATCAGGCACCAGAAGAAAACAAATAATAAAAATTAGAGCTGAACTAAATGAATTAGACAACAGAAAAACAATTGAAAGAATTAACAAAGCCAAAAGCTGGTTCTCTGAAAAAATTAACAAAATTGATAAACCATTGGCTAGACTGACTAAAGAAATACAGGAAAAGAAACAAATAACCCAAATAAGAAACGAGAAGGGCCACATCACAACAGACCCAACTGAAATTAAAAGAATCATATCAGATTATTACGAAAAATTGTACTCTAACAAATTTGCAAACCTAGCAGAAATGGATGAATTCCTGGAAAAACACTACCTACCTAAACTAACACATTCAGAAGTAGAACAATTAAATAGACCCATAACAAAAAAAGAGATTGAAATGGTAATCAAAAAACTCCCCCCAAAAAAAGCCCTGGCCCGGACAGCTTCACTGCAGAGTTCTAACAAACTTTCAGAGAAGAGTTAACACCACTACTACTAAAGGTATTTCAAAGCATAGAAAATGACGGAATACTACCCAACTCATTCTATGAAGCCACCATCTCCCTGATACCAAAACCAGGTAAAGACATTACAAAAAAAGAAAATTACAGACCTATATCCCTCATGAACATAGATGCAAAAATCCTCAACAAAATTCTAGCCAATAGAATTCAACAACATATCAAAAAAATAATTCACCATGATCAAGTGGGATTTATACCAGGTATGCAAGGCTGGTTTAATATCAGAAAAACCATTAATGTAATCCACCATATAAGTAAAACAAAAGACAAAAACCACATGATCTTATCAATCGATGCAGAAAAGGCATTTGACAAAGTCCAACACCCATTTATGATAAAAACTCTCACCAAAATAGGAATTGAAGGAAAATTCCTCAACATAATAAAGGGCATCTATGCAAAGCCAACAGCCAATATCACTCTAAATGGAGAGAACCTGAAAGCATTTCCCTTGAGAACGGGAACCAGACAAGGATGCCCTTTATCACCGCTCTTATTCAACATCGTACTTGAAGTCCTAGCCAGGGCAATTAGGCTGGACAAAGTAATAAAGGGCATCCGGATTGGCAAGGAGGAAGTAAAATTGTCTCTATTTGCAGGTGACATGATCTTATACAAGGAAAACCCTAAGGAATCCTCCAGAAAACTACTGAAACTAATAGAAGAGTTTGGCAGAGTCTCAGGTTATAAAATAAACATACAAAAATCACTTGGATTCCTCTACATCAACAAAAAGAACATCGAAGAGGAAATAACCAAATCAATACCATTCACAGTAGCCCCCAAGAAGATAAAATTCTTAGGAATAAATCTTACCAAGGATGTAAAAGACCTATACAAAGAAAACTACAAAGCTCTACTACAAGAAATTCAAAAGGACATACTTAAGTGGAAAAACATACCTTGCTCATGGATAGGAAGACTTAACATAGTAAAAATGCCTATTCTATCGGAAGCCATCTATACATGCAATGCACTTCCGATCCAAATTCCAATGTCATTTTTTAAGGTGATAGAGAAACAAATCACCAACTTCATATGGAAGGGAAAGAAGCCTCGGATAAGCAAAGCATTACTGAAAAAGAAGAAGAAAGTGGGAGGCCTCACTCTACCTAATTTCAGAAGCTATTATACAGCCACAGTAGTTAAAACAGCCTGGTACTGGTACAACAACAGGCACATAGACCAATGGAACAGAATTGAGAACCCAGATATAAATCCATCCACATATGAGCAGCTGATATTTGACAAAGGCCCAGTGTCAGTTAATTGGGGAAAAGATAGTCTTTTTAACAAATGGTGCTGGCATAACTGGATATCCATTTGCAAAAAAATGAAAGAGGACCCATACCTCACACCATGCACAAAAACTAACTCCAAGTGGATCAAAGACCTAAACATAAAGACTAAAACGATAAAGATCATGGAAGAAAAAATAGGGACAACGTTAGGAGCCCTAATACAAGGCATAAACAGAATACAAAACATTACCAAAAATGACGAAGAGAAACCCGATAACTGGGAGCTCCTAAAAATCAAACACCTATGCTCATCTAAAGACTTCACCAAAAGAGTAAAAAGACCACCTACAGACTGGGAAAGAATTTTCAGCTATGACATCTCCGACCAGCGCCTGATCTCTAAAATCTACATGATTCTGTCAAAACTCAACCACAAAAGACAAACAACCCAATCAAGAAGTGGGCAAAGGATATGAACACACACTTCACTAGAGAAGATATTCAGGCAGCTAACAGATACATGAGAAAATGCTCTCGATCATTAGCCATTAGAGAAATGCAGATTAAAACTACGATGAGATTCCATCTCACTCCAACAAGGCTGGCATTAATCCAAAAAACACAAAATAATAAATGTTGGAGAGGCTGCGGAGAGATTGGAACTCTTATACACTGCTGGTGGGAATGTAAAATGGTACAACCACTTTGGAAATCTATCTGGCATTATCTTAAACAGTTAGAAATAGAACTACCATACAACCCAGAAATCCCACTCCTCGGAATATACCCTAGAGAAACAAGAGCCTTCACACAAACAGATATATGCACACCCATGTTTATTGCAGCTCTGTTTACAATAGCAAAAAGCTGGAAGCAACCAAGGTGTCCATTTACGGATGAATGGGTAAATAAATTGTGGTATATTCACACAGTGGAATACTACACATCGATAAAGAACAGTGACGAATCTGTCAAACATTTCATAACATGGAGGAACCTGGAAGGCATTATGCTGAGCGAAATCAGTCAGAGGCAAAAGGACAAACATTGTATAAGACCACTATTATAAGATCTGGAGAAATAGTATAAACTGAGAAGAACACATACTTTAGTGGTTACAAGGTGGGGAGGAGGGAGGGAGGGAGAGGGTTTTTTTTTACTGATTAATTAGCTGAAAAGAACTGCTTTAGGTGAAGGGAAGGACAACACTCAATACATGGAAGGTCAGCTCAACTGGACTGGACTGGACCAAAAGCAAAGAAGCTTCCGGGATAAACTGAATACTTCAAAGGTCAGCGGAGCAAGGGCGGGGGTTTGTGAACCATGGTTTAAGGGGAATTCTAAGTCAATTGGCAAAATAATTCTGTTATGAAAACATTCTGCATCCCACTTTGAAATGTGGCGTCTGGGGTCTTAAAAGCTAACAAGCGGCCATCTAAGATGTATCAACTGGTCTCAACCTACCTGGAGCAAAGGAGAATGAAGAACACCAAGGTCACAGGACAACTAAGAGCCCAAGAGACAGAGAGGGCCACATGAACCAGAGACCTACATTATCCTGAGAACAGAAGAACTAGTTGGTGCCCGGCCACAATCCATGACTGCCCTGACAGGGAACACAATAGAGAACCCCTGAGGGAGCAGGAGATCATTGGGATGCAGACCCCAAATTCTCATAAAAAGACCATACTTAATGGTCTGGATGTGACTAGAGGAATCCCGGCGGCCATGGTCCCCAAACCTTCTGTTGGCACAGGACGGGAACCATCCCTGAAGACAATTCATCAGACATGAAAGGGACTGGACAGTGGGTGGGAGAGAGATGCTGATGAAGAGTGAGCTAATAATATCAGGTGGACACTTGTGTTGGCATCTCCTGTCTGGAGGGGGGATGGGAGGATAGAAAGAGTTGGAGACTGCCAAAGTTTTCACGAAAGGAGAGACTGGAAGGGCTGACTCATTAGGGGGAGAGCAAGTGGGAGTAAGGAGTAAGATGTATATTAACTTATATGTGACAGACTGACTTGGTTTGTAAACGTTCACTTGAAGCTCAATAAAAGTTAATAAAAAAAAAATCAGACAAAAATGAGGAAAAATAGACAAATTCATGGAAAATACCCATCAAAAAACAGAAGAATTCAGGAAAATAATACAGGAACAAAAGCCAAAATGAATTCACAACTAGAAATCATACAAAAACAACAATTAGAAATCCAAAAGATAAACAACAAGATTTCAGAAATGCACAGTGTCATAGAAGGACTGAGGAGCACGTTTGAAATGATCGAAGATAGAATCAATGAAATTGAAGACAAATACTGGGATACAACTGTGTTTGAGGAAAAATCAGAAAAAAGAACAAAGAAAAATGAGGAACCCTGAGAATTACGTGGGATACAATCAAAGCAAAAATTTTCGAGTGATCGGAGTTCCAGAACAGGGAGAGAAAATGGAAAACACAGAGAAGATCATTGAAGGATTGCTGACAGAAAACTTCTGTCATGGAAGAAGAAAATCTGACCATCCAAGAAGCTCAATGGACCCCAAAAGGATACACCCCCAAAGAAAATCACCAAGGCATATCATAATCACACTCACTAAAACAAAAAATAAGGAAAAAATCCTGAGAACAACTAGAGAAAAACAAAAAGTCACATACAGAGGAGAAACAATAAGACTAAGCTCTGATTATTTGGCAGAAATCATGTAGACAAGAAAGCAATGGGATGATATATATAAAACCTTGAAAGAAAAAAATTGCCAACCAAGAATAATATATCCTGCAAAACTTTTGTTCAGATGTGATGGTGAATTTAGTACATTTCCAGATAAACAGAAATTAAGGGAATATTAAAAACAAAACCAAGCTTACAAATTATTAAAGGGAATCCTTCAGTCTGAGAACAAACATCAGACCACAGCCTAAATATATGATACAATATTGTGCCAGCCAGATACCAACCTAGGAAATCAACTCTCAAGGATTACCCAAAACCAAAAGAATTGGAACAGGGAACCAGAAAGGCTAATCTGTAAATGACAAAAATATCAGAACAATAAAAGAGGGAATAAATGGTGTAGGCATAGACATTTCTAATGGAGGGGAAGGCAAGGCGATACTGGGTAATTATAGACTGGTTCAAACCTAGGAAGATAAGGGTAAATTTCAAAGTAACCACAAAGAAAGTTAACAAACCTACTCATCAAAATAAAAAAGAAAAACTTAAAGTCTCTATAAAAACAAAATCTACAAAGCAAAAGAAATCCACAAACAAAAGGAATTCAGCATAGCAGAGTAAGAGGAACAAAGAAGATGTCATCATCACTAAAAAAAGCACTACAAAATGACAGCAATAAGCTCACACCTATCAATAATTACAATGAATGTAAATGGCCTAAATGTACCCATAAAGAGACAGAGAGTGACATAACGGATTAAAAAAACAGGATCCATTAATATGCTGTCTACAAGAGACACATCTTAGAAACAAAGAAGTAAGTTTATTAAAAATCAAAAGATGAAAAAAGTATATCAAGCAAATAAGTACCAAAAAAGAGCAGGAGTAGCAATAGTAATTTCAGATAAAATAGATTTTTAAACAAAATCCGCCATAAAAGACAAAGAAGGACACCATATAATGATTAAAGGGATGATTCATCATGAAAAAAATGTGTACACATGCAAGGTTCAATTACAGTGTTTAAGGACAACTTGAGGTCTGACAAAGACAGTAATCATATATAAGTTGCCTGTTACATAATCAAAAATCTGTATCTTACAATTCTTATTCCTCAGTGACCATAAATAATTTGGAAAGAAAGAGTGCTCCTCACCAACTAGTGGAGGTAAATCTCCCAATGGACACTTTGCACAGTGAAGATTAGGAAAGGCTGGTAAATCTTTAATGAATATTTGGCTCCATTCTTCATGGTTTTATGAGAACAGCTGCACCAAACTTACTAAATTGAAATGTTCTGTATTCTGCTGAGAAGGGTCAACTTTTCTCTTCTTTCCTTCCTTCCCTTTCTTTTTTTTTTTCCCCCCCCATTACATTTCTAGCCACCATGCCTCTACCCTAGTAAACTAGATTGGAACAGAAGTAATTCTACTTATGATTGACACATGTGGGGGAAGAGGAGTGCTTATTTCTAGTCACTTAAACCTTATCCATCTTCAATATGGCTGTCTGTAGGAGCTAAATTTTTTAGGGAAGAAAAATAAAATCTGAAGAGAATACCAATAGTCTGGATTTTCTTCTGGACATATGCTTTCCTTTCATTAGGTTCCAAAGAAAGAGAGTTATTATATGTCCTCAGAATCATGACAAAAATTATCAAGTGGGATATTTTATCTTTATTGAATTGGGTTCATCACATATGGGCAGGACAGTCAACGGGAAAAATGAGAGTTAGAAAATATTGGTCCTTTTTCTTAAATCTGGGGCATATTATGTAACTATGGCTTTGAAATCTGGAGTATCTTTCACTGAGGCAAACATATACATTCAATATAGTTTTTAGTTTTTTATTTCTGTCCATCTAGTTTTGACAGTGGATCTTCATTAGAGGGGAAAATTGGATAATCAAGAAGCATCTGTTTTGTAACTAATTGCATATGTCACTGATATGCTGATAGCATTTATAATACACAATTTTTTGAAAAAAATTTTTTTTAATGGAATATTTCAAACACATACAAAAGTAGTGAGAATGGTATAATGAACTAAACTCTATGAGGCAGTTCTACTCTGTCCTATAGGGTCACTGTGAGTCAGAATTGACTCGATAGCAATGGGTATGCACCCAAATCCCAACTTCGACATTTATAAACTCATAGCTAATTTTGATTTAATTAAACCCTCACACATTTCCTCTTTCCCTAAGTTACTTTGGAGCAAATCCTAGACATCATAAATTGGAGTTTTCTAATGTCCAAAAGATAATGATTCCCTAAAAAAAAAAAAAAAAAAAAACCCACCATGCCATTATTGTACCCAAAAATTAATGATTCCTTAATACAATAAAATATTCATTAAATACTGTCAATGTTCATGTTTCTCCTATTTTTTTTTAATCAGAATCTAAATAAGATCATACATTAGAATTGATTGATTTTTTAAAAACTTTCTTTTAATCTAAATATGGTCTCTCTGGATCTTTTTTTTTTTTTTAAACATATTTGTTACAGAAATTAAGTTGTTTGTTCTGAGTCTCCCTCAATCTTGACTTTGCTGATTGTGTATCATTTAACATGTTCTTCTGTCTCCTGTATTTTCCATAAATTGATAGCTAGATGGGGAGGCTTAATTTACTTCCTAGGTGGTGGTGTGTGCCTCTATTAGGTAGCATCTAATATCTAATTTTCTTTCTTTTTGTATAGCATACATTTTAAGACTTGATTGTACATCTCGTTTTTCATTAATTTTATTAGTATCTGCCAAAAGAGATTTTAAGTGCCTTTAGAGTGAGATTGGCTTCTTATATATCTGTGTAGTGCTTTTCCCAAAGCTGGACTCTCAGCAGGTGGGACTATGCCATTTGTTGAATTGCCCCCCGTCTTCCAAACAAGAATGTAGGGCATAACCGTTGGCAAACATGGCAAATAAGCAGACCTTATCACACTTCTTAATAAGAGGCTTAGGAAGAGGGCAAGTGAATTCAACAACTGCTGTTTATTAAAGAGGAAAACAAGTTAACTTTAACAAGGCTTGCATTCTTTTAAAGAACAATGTTTATGCAAATGTTAATGTGCAGTCAAGACCTTATTTATTTCTTTGAATTTTGTTTGAGATTATCTGTAAAGCTCTAACTCCATTTATAATTCAGATAGTATTACCATGAAAGAGGAGACCTGTGAGTTGCATATCTGGAGAAATTTCCACCAAATTCCATGGAGTGAAGACTTGACAGGGACTTTTTGTTTTGATATATGAGCTTTCTGCATCTCCATCTCTTCTTACCCAAGAATTATTCAGCGCATTTAGAGTCTAGTATCAAAGGTGATTGATAAAAAAAAAAAAAAAAAAATTTTTTTTTTTTTTTTCTAATGGATAAATATTTGGTTTGGAGTAAAATAATTGAGAAAGACTGAATAGTTTTTTGGGACAGTGTAATATTGTTGTTGTTAGGTATATATTCCTGAATGATTTTGGGTGTATCGAAGTACCCAGTAAATATGTGCTGATTGGGAAGAGGAAAAATGAGTAGGTGACTAGTTTATATTGACTGTCTACCATGTCTGAGAGTCTATGCCATATGCTTTAGATATGTTGATGTAAGAAGTACTGTAAGGACTATGTTCTTATCTCTATTTTGCACATGTAGAAACTGGTAATAACGTGTTCAAGGCTGCCCAGCCGCTACTCGGGGAGACACAGTTCAAATCCAGTCCTATCGATTCCAAAGCCTATGAACCTTCCAACCTACCAGCATTTCCAAAGTGCGTAGTGAAGAAGTCCAGTGCTGAGAAGTGTTCTCTGAGTAAAGGATTATTATGGCCATATGAATTTAGAAAAAGCTGAATACTAAACCCCTTTCTTAGTGATTCTCAACGCATAAAGCTTCTGAGAAGTCCTGTGGAAACCAAATTAAGTTTGTTAAAGCTAGCATTCAACTATGGACACTGTTCTTCTTCCCTAATAACTCTGGGCAGTCCACACTCTACTGAGCTAGACTGAGAGTCAGAAGTCCTGGATGCTTCACTAGCTAACTAGGTGTTTATGCCTGGGTAAACCTTTCTAGAGTCCCTCATTTACAAAATAAAATTCTGGTGAGATGTTCTCTAAGGTCCCTTTAACTACAAAGGCTTGGTGACTCTGATTCATTTCCATATGAACAGAATCCAGCATGTCTTGTATAGATCACCAACAGAGTATGAGAAACCTCCACTGGATTTTCCTCAGACTGCATTTCCCACAGATATGTCAGAATGTATAAAAATGTTTTTATCTTTTCCATTATCCAACTCCCCATCCCCTCCATTCTTGTATTTCTTTATCTAGTTAAATGGCATTTTTTTTTTTTTTTTTTAGTTAAATGGCATTAACTTAGCTGCCTAAATCAGAAAACTGGTAATGAAACTCCTCTATCACCACCATATCTAATCATCATAACCAAGAAACTCATTGTTGTCGAGTTGATTCGGACTCATAGCGACCCTATAGGAGAGAGTAGAACTGCCCCATAGGGTTTCCAAGGAGGGGCTGGTGGATTTGAACTGCTGAACTTTATGGTTAGCAGCCAAGCTCCTAACCACTGCACCACCATAGTAATTAAATATACGGGCTCCAGTGTCAGACTGTATGACACCTTTGAATCTTGCCTCTAGTTGTGGGAGAATGGGCAAGTAGCTTGACTTCTCTATCTCAGCTTCTTAATCTGTAAAATGGCATAATAATAATTCCAAGATCATACAGTTATTGTGAAAAGTACATGAGATAATTAAATGCACACTGGAAATTCAATAAATGGTTCCGTTCTATTATTCTATCTTTGGATCTCTTATATTTGCCCCCGCTTCTCCATCCCTAGTTCTACCACCCTAATAACTCTAGACCTCATTATCTCTTACCCTTAACATAGTGAGAGTCATCTAACTAGGCTTTCTAACTCTTGTCTAGTTCCTGTCATTTATTCACTACATTTTTGACCAGGTGATTTTTTGAAACACAAATGTCATATTACTCTGCCCTTGAGCTTTGTCCTCCAATTGATTTGCAATTCCCAGAATAAGCTGTGCTGATTCAGCATTGGTATTTTGCTTAGGCACTTCCTGAAATTACCTGGAATGCTTCTACCACAGAATGCTTACCTAACAGATACTTATTCATCTTTAAACTTAAAATGTCCACAGCAGCATTTCTGGTCCCACATGCTTTTCCAGAATCTTGTTCCTTCTCATGAAGAGATGGAGTTGTGAAGCTCTACTTTGCACACATGGGTTTATGATGAGTCCTTGGATACCAGCCACCAAACCCTAAAGGACTCCGAAGTAGCTCATGAGGAGAGACAACATGGAGAGGCCCTCATGGAGAGGAACTGAGACTACCAGCTAATAGCCAACATCAACCACCACTGACTGTGACTTCAGCCATATACATGGGACTCATATATAGGAATGAATTTATATACATATGTACATATATGAATGGATTTACATATACATATGAATGCATTTATATATATGAATAAACTCATATATATGAATGGATTTATATATATACACACATATATATTATATGTGTATATAGATATATTACACACATATATATATGCAACTGTATGCCAAGCACTGTTTAATGGGTTGAGAAGTGAACAAGCCTCAAAAATCCTTGCCTTCATGGACTACACATGCCCTATGACCCTGTGGCCAAGAAGAGGAAATGGGGATACTGTAGCAAGAAAAACATCACTGGTGCAGCAAGAAGAGAGACTTCAGGAAAGTATCCAGTTAGAGTTGCTAATATGCAAGATCATTTATTATTTAGCATGAATTAGAAGAGCAAGCTGGAAGGATTGAGAACTACTTTTTTGAGTTCATTCACCCGCTCATCTAATCGGTCAACTTCATGGACAGTTATACAAGCAAGCTTCCGTGTAATTTAAGCCCTCTCTCGTGTGCTGCATATGGTGATCTGGGCTAACCGTCTGGGATGCTACTTCTGCTTCAAGAGTAATGATTAAGTTTCTAGCACTCGCTGTCATTGTGGGAAGCCGACTGTTGTTGAAGTGTTATTATTAATGAGAATTACTGCTGGACAGCTTGAACCAGAGGATAATTTATTCTCCGTGAACTTCTAATTGCAGTAAAACGGTTCATTCACTGCCACACTTGTCCATCTTGTTTGTTCCTGTCTTCCGGGCACGGTTGGCTGCAGTGAAATAAAGCAGAACTGCACAAGCTGCATGAGAAACAAAAGTCTGCGTTTCTGGAGACACTGAGGAAACTGGTCAGAAAGGTTTAACTCCTGTAAGAGAGCCTTGAGAAAATGGTAAAAAGCAGTCTGCATGCTCAAGGGGTCATAATAAATTCATATGAACCAAGGCACCTACTAGGTGCAAGGCATGATGCCAAAATGGGGAATCAATGTTTCCAGATGGCCTCTCACTGCTCTTGCTTTTGAAGCTCACACTTCCTCTCTAGCATTTATAATAGAGAGCTCATTCTGTTATTTTAAAACTCAGCATGTCCTCTCCACTGTCTTTCTCCTTTTGCTTCACTAGATTGCTATGGGGAAATGAAACCTGTCCATGAAGATGACATGCATATTTTCTTGGCAATATCTTTGGTGCAATGGTTACTTCCCCCTGATTTTTGCCATATCTCTGCCTTCCATTTATTCCATCTTTGATCCTTGGTTGGCTTACTCTTTTTTTTAACATACTTTAACCATTTAATTTTTTTTTTTTTAGATGAAGGTTTACAGGACAAACTAGCTTCTTATTAAACAATTAGTGCACACATTGTTCTGTGACATTGGTTACCAACCCCACGACATGTCAACACTCTCCCTTCTCAACCTCGGGTTCCCAAATCACCAGCTTTCCTGTCCCCTCCTGCCTTCTAGTCCTTGCCCCTGGGCTGGTGTGCCCCTTTAGTCTTGTTTTGTTATGTTGGCTTACTCTTTGCATAAAATGTCATCAAGTGTGCTCCTGACTTGCTTGCTACCATGGTAATAGACACTTGTCCTAGGCTATTGATGCATTACTGTATTTATATGAAACCTAGTCACTTGTGGCTTAGCTGGCTTAAGAGACAACCTGATGGGTGCAAACCTGTCCATGATGGATGACAGATGATGTTGATCCTATTATTACTTAATAGTAAAGCCTCTGAGTGGACTGTTACCTCTGCATCACCTGGGGAAATGATCCTTGCTATCAAATAGAATCCATTCTACTGTAGACAACATTAGTTGGACATATAAGCAGTGAGACAGAGAGAGAGAGATGGACAGGCAGCAGACAGACAGACTGGGTCATGTCTTCTTTATTAGCCTTGATAAATTTACATCCATCGAAGAATAGGGCTGAAGAAATCCCAGGGAATTTCTGTGTAGATGCTAAGAAAGCAGGGCTCCCGGTTCACTTCAGGTCCATCTTGATCTAACCAGAACTGTTCCATATGATGAATAGATAGTTCACGTTGTGATTTGAGGAACAGTGGAAAAGTACCCATGTAATTCCTAAATAGATGTGACATGACTGCCACAGAGCATGGAATTCTGCCCTTGGAGCTATTCCTTTGTGTTTAAGGAGTAGCCAACGGTCTCATGAGGACAGTGCATGGCTCCATAAGGGAGAGCTGCGTGAGGGGAAGAGACATGGGAGAAAATTCTTGGTTTTTGTTAACCATTTTGCCAAGATGTGTAGCCAAAATCTTTCCTCTCATTCATGTTCCCTTTTGGATGGTGTAAAACATGTTTTGCCTAGGTGGATGGGAATGACCCAGTGTTGGTGACATTATGAGTATTGCTTGCACAGGGAACTGGCACTTTAGAGACAGACAGATCAGGGTTCAAGTCCTGCCTGTGCCAACTACTACCTCTGTGACTCCTGTTAAATCACTTAATGTCTCAGAGCTACATTTTCTCATTTACAAAATGGGCATACTAAAATATGCCTACTTCCCAGCATGATTTGTATGACAGCGTCTTGTAAACTGTAAACGGTGACATAGGCAGGAGTTGCTATTATTAGTGGTTCCGTTAGTTTCCTTGCTCTCTATGAGCAGACCTGAATTTTAGCAGCACCTGTGTGCTGTCATCACTTAGTTGATGATTTTATTTGAGGGCTTTACTCAAAAGCCTATAATCAGCAATTGTATGCTGTCTTCTCTGGCAGTGGAGATGGTGTATGCCCATTGCCGGACCATTCCAGGGTACCAGGGCTAAAGCTCGTAAGACAAGGGAGCCTGACTTTTCGCTGCCTTGGCTTGAAGTGTTACAAGAAAAACAACTAAGAGGAAAGAGAGGTATTCGTTAAGTGTGGACAGACTCTGATGGGGTCAGGCCTGTGCTTTGGGGGTCACAGGAAACATTTTCAAATACCTTTCCTTTTAGGTTTCCATCATAGACAGAATTCGAGCTTGGGCAGGTGCTTCTGAGGGAAGACTTCATTTTTCTAATCTTTCACTACTTGAAAAACGGAGCAAATGAGTGGCTGGGTATAGACCCTTGGCACCAAGTGGCTGGGAGTAAATGGAACACTGCAGGGACATAGAACTTTGCCCGCCACGGAGCATATTACTGGAGAAATACAGTACGGAACCCAGCAGGCTTCTGCAAACAACGCATCCCTTTAAGTTAATTGGTGTTATATAGAAGCTGAAATGCTCTGCTTATTTACAAAGCTACAGATTTATGTAAAGCAAAACCAATTACACTTAATGCCTAAACTATTCCAGGTGCTCAGTGATAATGTTGCTAGGCACTAGAGAAGAAACTGCTGTGTGAATGCAGCTTGTTCCAAATGGAAGCGTGTGTAGTTACTGCAATTTAGCTAATCACGAGAGTCAACCCCAATGTGAGAATTCTAAGCTCTTTTGGTGTTTGCTTTGGGTCAGCTTTATAATTCTGTAGATCTCCTTTCGTCTCTAAGGATGAGTGAACACATAATGAGTACCCTTCTCTATTACGATGTAGAAATTAAAGAGATGAAGGCAATTTTTGAGAAGAAGAAAAAAAACTACAAAACAAGGCAGACCCTTTTTCTAAACAGAGAGATTGTGAGAGCTTCTCACTTGTGCTGAGGTGAGGTGTTTAAAGATTTCTTGATCTTTTGGGTGTTCATTAAACCCAAATTGCAAGCTTGGCAGTTAACCTTTTGCAGCAAGGAAAGCTTTTAAGGCATACCAGGAGTCTGCCTCACTGCTCTGCCACAGTATGATTGCTCAACAAAGAAGAATTAGAAAAAGCTGCAAGGGAAAAGAAATTTATGCTTAGAAAAGACAGTCTTTCCACTTGTCCTCCAAACAAGCAAATAAATAATAGTTTGAGTAAGGGAAACACCTGGCACTTTACAGCTGCTCTTTGGCAATTTAAAAAAGCGTATCATACCTAATCAAGTTGAATAAATCTTTTATTCTACAGATCAAAAATATTTTATGTATACACAAGGGGAGCTTAACTGCAAATCAGTTGCAATCAGCTGACATACCCACCTATCCTATCCAGCAATTAATTGTCCTGGAAAGCAGTGGTTTTAAAACTTTTGGGAGCATGAGAATGATTTCAGTGTGCTTGTTAAGACCACCAATACCTGGACCCCACACCAGAAAAAAGATTTGAATTAGGGTGGTCTATAAAAAAAAAAAAAAAAAATTTTTTTTTTTTTTATGATAGGGGCCAGAAAGATTGACCTGAAGCAGGTCAATCAAACCAAACTCTGCTATGAAGTTACAGGACATTAGTTTTGACTTTTTTTTTTTTAATGCATTTCCACATTTCTTTGCTTGTAAAGGAAGAATCGCTTTTGGACACTGACGCTCTGCATGTATTTCAATTGGTAAAAGTAAAGACTAAAAAGATGTCATTTGGATTAGGGCATCACGTTAAGCATCTCAAAAAGTATATATATATATATATTTTTTTTTTTTATTTGGTTTGGTCATTTAGCCTCCTTTTCAGCAGGCTTTTAACCTCCTTAGATATCTTCTTGCCTTTAATCTCAATAAGGCCATCATTTAAATTATTTTACAGTTTCTTTCATATGTTGATATTCTCTTTGTTAAGGACCTTGGCTTTAGTAAAGTTGCTTTTGAATTCAAAGAAAAAAATTTCCTTAAATCATATTCTGGTAGTGAATGTCAAGATCAAAATATAGTAAAATCATATATGGATTTATTATTTATAGACAATCTATGGACACAATGTCTGGCATGTAGCAAGTGCTCAATAAATTTATTGAGATAAGAATATTAACATTCTGTGATTTTGCTTCCAATGACTCTTATTAAAAACTCTAAAAAGTATCACATGTATTGCTTTTCATGGCCAAACCATTGTAAGATGTTGTAAAATATTATGGTATATCATTGGAAAAAGTTGTAAAAAATTATAGTATATAGGAAATTATCATTTTCTGTCATAAAGTATTCACTTAGACTTTAAAATTCCTTTATAAATTCTAAGGCATAACATATGGATGCAAAAGCACAATACTGTAGTTTACATGATTGGTCTTAGTAAATGAAGTAGAAACACTGGCCATAAAGCCTCTCCCATACAGGTTGGCTCTTACACTAAAATGCATAAAGCATTTGACTGAAAACAACAATGAATACTGTGCTCGTAAGACAGGTAAAGGCAGACACAGTTTCATAGGGCTGTCTCCCAAGGATCAATACTTGAAGAGAATTCCTGTATGCTGCCATAAAATTTCAGAGACTTTTCTTGGAGAAGTGTTTCTTCAAGATTACTTCCACTGATGTTCTGGGCATTAAAATGATTTAGATTACAATATCTAAGAAAAGAAAAAGCTTTTTGTAGGACCAGATGTAGATGACTTGATAAATCATTTGCTTTCCTCTTGTGCTTGTCTACATTTTATGATGGACCTATAGATACTGGCACAACAGTGATAATTATTTAAGAACCCTGCTCACTGGAACAGTCTTTATAAAAGGACAAAAGGCATTTTAGTGTAAATTAGGGTGCCTCATACGAACCTTTAGATGGCGCTTTTTTGTAACCTTCAGTGAGTCTGTTTTCAATGCTGACAAGGAGACTGAAACCCTATCAATTTTACAGATTTGGTAAGGGGCCGGGACTCATTAAAAGTTCATCATACCACACTAAGAATTTGGAAATTTTGTGCTGAGACTATGTGGAAAGCACCACCGTTGAAGAAGGAATCCATGAATATATTTCTAGAATGTGGCCCAGACTTAAAAATGTTTACCTCAGAAATGGCTTTCCCACGTGTACTCTAAGTACCAGGTGCCATACTAGGGCACTATACTCACCCTAACTTATTTAATTCTCACTACAACCCCAGAAGGATGCAGTCATCCCCATTTTACAGATTGGGAAACTGATGTTCAAGAGATTAAATAATGTGTTTAGGGTTCATATTAAGAGTCATTGGCAGAACCTGGGTTTGGAACCAGGATGCTCATTTTGAATCCTAGACTTTTTCCTCTATGGCATGTTGCCTCTAGAGACACATTATTTTCTTAATCACTTTTGGATAATCCCCAGGAGGATAGGAATTTCTGACTGCTTTATTCACTGCTGTAATCCTAGTGCTTAGACCAGTGCCTGACACACGTGAATATTCAATAAATACTGGTAGAATGAAGAAAAACATGGGCTATAAGTTCAATTTTATCAGATATGCATAAGTCTCTGGGGTCAGATATCTAGTTCTGATTTTGTGAATGTTTCAAAAGCTAATTTTACTTTTTCTTCTCAATATATTGCTAAAAATAGCTGTAAGACAGAATGAATACAGCCTAAATAACTTTGGTGATTTGTCTCTGATTTGTGTCCTGTTCAATAATTGTTCCAGGTTATGCACAAAAGATTACAGGGGTCTTTGACAAAATGAGTGCAATCATATCAACTTTATAAAATGTTTTGTATAACACTGGAGGGACAGTGGTGTTAAGTTATGAAAGCAAACACCTTCCCACTTTCTGTCCCTCCACAAGAAACACCTTGTAATTTCTTTTTATTTTAGCATCTAACTTGGGATACATTCATTATATTAAGTACTGCAGGCATAGTTTCTTAATAATTTTCAGCAAGGAAAAGGTATTTCATCAGCCTCCTTCCTTCCACCCCAAACTGGAGAGCCTTGGGTTTGACATGCCACCATTACAGTACTTTAGATCAGATTGAGGAGGACTCTAATACAGACAAGGGCAGGAGGCTGTTGGCTTGGCTATGAGTAAGGCATAAGTCTGGCCTGACATCTACAGACAGATCCTAACTGTTCTTAGCCAAGGCTTTGACCTTGACAAGATTAGTTTCAGTCTAGGACTTATGCTAGGATTGCATCACACTGATATAGGCTTGGGAATGGGAGTGCCCCTCTGGTGCTATCAAAGACCTAATACTAGCTGTATATTGGTGACAATGCTGTTTCATAATTAATCAAGATCTTGGGGATAAGAATAACCTGGGATTCTCCTGTTCTTGATAGATATATCATCGTTATTTGGCTATAAGCAGGCAAACTTTTGAGTTTGGTGAAAATTGGATTGCAATTTGATGTATATTGAGATCAAATACCATCTGACTCATAAATAATAGGTTTCAATAATACTGTCCCTGGGACACTGTGGTTTCTCCTGTTACTTTGCATACTTACTCATTAGTGTTTGACAATAACAATCAGTACATAAATAAATCATAACTATGTACTCCTCATTGTAGATACAGAGCTTACTGATTTAGGTTCTGTAGTGTTTCCAGCCTAACAGTGGTGGTTTGACCCATCCAATCCCAATGACCAATAGGTACCCAAGGCAACCTATGCCTTTGCATGAATGCAATTGGTTCTATCTTTACTTCATTTCTGAAGGCAAATTTTCTAGATTCTTCTTTCTTGTGATATGTGACACTTATTCTTTTCCTGTGGGGTGGCTGAACAACAGGTGGTAGTGAGTATTCATAGTTACTTAAACTGAAGTGGGTTTCCTCCAACCCACCAGAGTTAAGGGATTATTGGAGAGCAGGTAGAGGACTCCACTATGGAACTTAGAAAAAGCATGGTAAAGGAAACAAACAAACTTGGGTTTGAATCCTGGTTGTGTGAGGTTGGTCAATTTATTTAACTAGCTTTGCACTTTAATGTTCTCATTTATAAAGCAGAGTGATAAGATCTATGTAACAGAGGGTGATAGGGATTGAATGAGGCTATTTGTGTGCGTCTAGCATGCTGTCTGAGATACAGGGGTGCTGAACACATGGTAGATTAATTTCTTCCCTTCCTGCTTTGTTTCATCCTGTATCTTTTTTCCTTGCTTTAAAAGCATTCAGGAGAAAAGAAAGTAGACAGGAAATGGGGAAGGTTTGGTAGGAATCTGATTTATTTCTGAATAAACCCTACATCATCATCACTTAGTCTCTTCTCATCTTTGGTTCCTCTAATATCTAATGCTTTGTATATTTTTATTCTTACTCCTTGTCTGCATCCCACTTCACCATTCCTCATATATTTGTAATAACTCACTTGCTTGACAATCACAGAGACAGAATCACACGATTTTAACTTGAACAGTAGATGTTAGGTTCATGCAGACACAGAGGTGTAACTAAGATATCACAGGTAGGGCCTGTGCTCGGGGCTCCACTTAAGGAGGGGCGCTAACAAGCAGTTTCTGTTGGCCATCAGTTTCCATCACCAGCTGTGAGAGATCATTCACCAATTTAAAACTAATTGCCATAGGCGCTATTTTCTGTAGCTAGGCCCCTGTGTAGACATGAACTTTGCTTTGCTCAAGTCCTCTTCTATAGTGCCTGAACAATGCTTAGCATGTTTGTTGAACGAATGAATGAGGACATCCATGAGCTAATAGATTCTGATTCCAATGCTAGTTCTACCTGAACTCAACCCATAATCATGACTATCTTGGCCATGCCTCCAGCATGAGTCTAGCAGAAGTGTAAAAAGAAGGAAAAAGAGAGCATTAAGGCAAAGTTGTTCTTGTTATTGTTAGGTGCTGTCAAGTCAAGGACCCCATGTGACAGTAGAACCACCCAGTAAGTTTTTCTAGGCTATAATCTTTATGGGAGGAGATCTCCAGGTCTTCTTTCTGTGGAGCTTCTGGGTAGGTTCCTACTGCCAACCTTCCCATTAGCAGCCAAGTGCTTAACTTTTGCATTACCAGAGTTCCTTGGGCAAAGTATAAGGGAATTGTTATTGCTAATACATTTGTGAGCATTTACTCCTTCTCACAACAACTTTATGAAGCAGTTACTATTATTTTTGTTTCCATTTTACAAATGAAGAAACTGAGGCTTAATGAGGTTAAACAGTTTGCTCGACTTTGTATAGCTGATAAGCTGTGGAGCTGAAGGTCACATTTTAAACCACTTTATGAAAAACAAGGATCAAATCTTACCGTGGGAGTAAAAGTAAAAATTGAGAGACAGTAGAGATTTATGACAGTTGGAAGGTAGGCACCACTTATTTGTTTGGAGGTAATAGACAGAGGGGAAAGAAGCCCTCTTTTCAGTTTAGTTTTGATTGTCCACTCTGGAGGAAGTTCCTTTGGATCCTTCTTTAAGACTCTCTGCTTCTCAAATTTGGTTTTCAACCTAAGAATGAGACTGGCATTTTAGGGAAGTTATACATTGTGGAGGATGAATTTGGTTTCTTATCCACTTCAAAAGACAGGAAATTAAAAAATTCAGGGGATTATAAAGACTGATTTTGTTGTTAATATTTTGCCTCGAAGGGGATTTATTTAGGTTCCTTTTTTACTCTTACACAGGAAGCCCTGGTGGCGTAGTGGTTAAGTGCTATGGCTGCTAACCAAAAGGTTGGCAGTTCGAATACACCAAGTGCTCCTTGGAAACTCTATGGGGGCAGTTCTACTCTGTCAAATATGGTTGCGATGAGTCGGAATTGACTCGATGGCAATGGGTTTGGTTTTTTTTTTTTTCTTCTTTCTTATACAGGACCATAAGCTCCACCAGAGTAGGGGCATAGGAGACAGTAAACATTTATTGATTTTCTGACTTTGTATCTTTCCAGTCCACTGCAGTACCTATCACATGGTTGATGCTCCAGATGAGATTTGTTAGAGGAGTACAAGAATGATTCAGGCAAGGGAGAAGTGACAATGTATTGAGTAACATATGACTAAATAGATAAATAAATACAGAGAAGTAGAAAAAAAAATCTGTTTAATTCTACTACTATGTGGTGGACACTGTGCTTGGTCTTTAATTAAAATTCATCTCACTAAAATCTACAAGAGGGTGGTATTATTGTCTTTATTTTACATGTTTGGAAATAGAGGCTCAGAGAGTTTAGGCAATTTGCTCAAGGGAACACAGCCATCCAAAAATATGTCACTAAGAGAGATGAGCTGATGGTGGATTGATTAAGCCACTGAATGGTCTCAGGTGACTGGCTAAGGGATTTTGCACAGTTTGTTATTGACCTTGAAATGGTCACTGTCTACTTAAGGGCCTGAATGGGATCCAAATTTTAAATGTCATTAAATTCCTACCTATTTGTTTAATGATATTTTCTTTTAATGATAATGACTCATTCTTATTATCAATGTGGTTATTTCTAATTCTAAAGTGGCAATAATTCAGTGGAGAAAAAAGTCTTGTTTTAAAATGTTCTACATTTGAGTAAAGCACTATTTTATTATGAGGATCGACGGAAAAAATAAAATCTAAATTGCAATTTCTTGCTCTGAATAATCTGTTAAATTTTTATAATATGCTAATTTGTCCATCCATGGCGTACAGGGTTCCCATTGGCTTGGTGATGGTTCCCAGACCAGTATTTCATGGACTCAGAAATTGTTCATCTTACCACATACTTACTTACCTTTGTGAAACACTCCAGAATCCCAGGACGTTCAACAATGTTAATGATGCCAGGAAGAAGAAGAAGCTTTCTAAATTGCCTTTGTTTAATGTGTTTGGAAACCAATCGCCTGTTTGTAACAAATGTAATTGTTATTCAACTGCAAAGATGTAAATTTCTGTGAATATTTTATTATCGCACAATTCATAGAGCTTTATTCGCTTCAATAGTATCTACAAAGCAACAAAGCTCATCTGAAACTTCATTGTCAAAATTCATTTAATCCTGTAATTAGCAGTGAAATGGTAAGCAAAGCACCCAAATATAAATATTTTGAAGGTCAAAAAAATTAAATTTGCATAACATGATTTAGGTGTCACAGGAACTGGGTTCTAAAGGTAATGCTGATTATGCTATTAATTTGCAGGAACCATGTTTGTCTCATTCACCCTTATACTTCTAGTATCTAGAACAATGCCTGGCATATAGGGATTGCTCAGTAAGTATGTACTGGATGAATGCAATAATGTTTGCTATGACCAGATAGTCTTCCTCATACGCTCATTTTAAGGTTAGTGCGAAAACATATGTGATTGAAAGATGTAGTAGTGCTTTGATAACTAAGATAAATCCAGTGTTACTTTATTATAGTATCAAAGACCCTATTGGTCAAATTATTTGCAATCTCCAAGTTACATGCAGATTTTCTTTGGACCTGGTAAGTAATATAGTACCCCAGCACAAGGGATCCCCACTTCCTCAGAATGTCAAACTGCGTATATATGAAACTATCCAGGATTCAAGGTAATTACCTTTACTTTGCTCCTAAGTTTGATTTTTGCTTTGGATCTTTGCTATAACTATATATGTGTGTGTATTAGAACATATATATATATACACACACATATGTGTGTATGTGTGTGCATATGCATTTTTTCCTCATTGGATTCAGGATATTATTGAATATATTATATAAAATATAATATTTTATAGATATTGTATATACCATATGCATGGCCATTGAGTTGATTCCAACTCATAGGTACCCTATAGGAAAGTTACCATAGTGTTTCAAAGGCTGTAAATCTTAACAGAAGCAGACTGTCACATCTTTGTCCTGCAGAGCAGCTGGTGGATTTGAACCACCGACTTTTTGGTTAGGAGCTGAGTGCTTAACTATTGTGTCACCAGGGCTCCTTATATTGCATATGTAACATTTATTTTCGTGTAATATTTTTAAAACAACAAGGTGATCTAGTATTACCAAATATATTCTAGACATAGTATTACATATTATGGCATATTTAAAAGATTGCTTAAAAGTCTATCTTTACAGAGGAAAGTACAATTCAATGCCAGTTCTGAATGGGTAGAATATTTCCAAAAAACGCTATGTATTATAGGGACAGGAATTGATCATCCTGGAACAGCCAAATGCTTAGGCTTTAATTGCTTGCGTTTTTGTAAGAGCAGTTTGTACAATGAGTGGGGAAGAGAGGTGTAGGGCCAGAGCAATCAGCCTATGTGCTAGCAGACTTGATCTTCAGTGCCATCTTTGGCACATGGGTTGTGGGCTGCTTCCTGAACTAGAAAATGGCTCTTGGCCTCTTCTTTGGCTGTGGGTACTTTTAAATGGGATTTGAATTAAATGCTCTGTTCAAGGTTGATAGTCAGAAAGTGCATAAGTATGACAGCTGTGATTAGTTGTGCCACTTCCCATTTAAAGCTGTTTCTCTTCTGTCATCTAACTTCCCAATGGCCATTATTATGGACCAGCCATGAAAATTAGCTGTGTCCTTTATAGTTTTGGACCCATAAATGAAAGCTGGTACTTATTTTAAAGCTATTTTGTAGCTCCACTTTCCGATTTTATTAATTTGTGTTCTATTACAAAGAAAATTTATGGTTTATTACCATGTTGACATGAGGCCTTTCTCTGATATTTGGATAAGTTACAGGTCTCACTGAATGTTTCCCTATTATCTGTATATTGAGTGCTATGTAGAATTTTTAGTGTGTGTGTGTGTGTATGTGTCTATAGGAACTAACCATTTGATTGTACTTGAGTGGGGGGAGTTGGGGCGGAGGTCAAGATATGGTGAGATAACATCTCAATTATTTTTAGGAAGGACTAAACTATCCAGTTAAACCTATTCAAAGAGTCCTATTTTCTTCTTTCTCTTGAATTAACATCCCACCTGTATTTCTATCCTTTTCATTTCACATTAGTACTTTGCGTGTCATATGATTAGACCACTTTATCACTGTTTCTCTAGTTGGAGTAAGAGGAGTTTGCACAGACTATGTGAAGCCTCAGAATTAACATGACATTAATTCTTCTACCCAATGCCGTTGTTCTACAAGCATGAATTTTGGTCCATAATAAGTAATTGAAAAGACTATATTATAACAAAGTCAGATGAGGGAGAAGAACATAAATTTTGTAAGATCTTTAAGGTAAAGCATAATATTTCTAAGAAGTTCTGCAATTACAGCAAAAACAAGCCTTTCAGGAGACAGCACCAAATTCCCGTGGGCTTGCTGGTGTACTTGAATCTGTCGTTGGGGACACTGTGGCAAGCAAAAAGGAAAAGCATTGTGACTTGGGTGGATGGGGATGTAGGGTGACAGGAGGATGTCATATTAGAATGGTTAAAGTAGTGGCAATTTATAGTTACACACGAAACATTTTGTGAGTGGATTGTTTAAAAAATAAAATGAAATACTGCCGTATCACCTATTCGAACTCCTGATAATGCTCCTATATTCTTTTTTTTTTTTGTAAATCAATTTTTTTAGTGTAATTTAGATGAAGGTTTACAGAACAAACTAGCTACTTGTTTCACAGTTAGTACATATTGTTTTATGACATTGGTTAACAACCCCATGACACATCACCACTCTCCCTTCTCAAACTTGGGCTCCCTATTACCAGCTTTTCTGTCCCCTCCTGCCTTCTAGTCCTTGCCCCCGGGCTGGAGTGCCCGTTTAGTCTTGTTTTGTTTTATGGGCCTGTCTACTCTTTGGCTAAAGGGTGAATCTCAGGAGTGACTTCATTACTGAGCTAAAAAGGTGCCCAGAGGCCATATTCTCAGGGTTTCTCCAGTTTCTGTCAGGCCAGTAAATCTGGTCTTCTTTGTGATTTAGAATTTTCTTCCACATTTTTCTTTAGCTCTGCCCGGGACCTTCTATTGTGATCCCTGTCAGAGCAGTCCGTGGTGGTAGCTGGGCACCATCTAGTTGTATTGAATTCACTGTGGTGGAGGCCTTGGTAGTTGTGGTCCATTAGTTCTTTGGACTAATTTTTCCCTTGTGTCTTTAGTTTTCTTGCTCCTGTGCTCCCGATGGGGTGAGACCAGTGGAGTATCTTAGATGGCTGCTCACAGGCTTTTAAGACCGCAGATGCTACTCACCGAAGTAGAATGCAGAACATTTTCTTTATAAACTATGTTATGCCAATTGAGCTAGATGTTCCCCAAGACCATGGTCCCCACAGTAATTCAGTCCCTCAGGGAGTTTGGATGTGTTTATGGAGCTTCCATGACCTTGTCTTGTACAAGTTGTGCTGGTTTCCCCAGTATTGAGTACTGTCTTACCTTTCACCACAGTTACCACTTATCTATTATCTATTTAGTATTTTTCCATCCCCATCATTCCCCTCCATCATAACCACCAAAGATTGCTTCTTTTTGTGTGTAAACCTTTCATTGAGTTTTTATAGTAGTGGTCTTATACAATATTTGTCCTTTGTGATTGACTTATTTCACTTAGCATAATGCCCTCCAGGTTCATCCATGTTATGAGATGCTTTGCAGATTCATCTTTGTTCTTTATCGTTGTGTAGTACTCCATTATGTGTATGTACCATAGTTCGTTTATCCATTCATCTGTTGATGGTTATATAGATTGTTTCCATCTTTTTGCTATTGTGAACAATGCTGCAGTGAACATGGGTATGCATACGTCTATTCCTGTGATGGCTCTTATTTCTCTAGAATACATTGCTAGGAGTGGGATTGCTGGATCATATGGTATTTCTATTTCTAGCTTCCTAAGGAAATGCCATATTGTTTTCCAAAATGGTTGTTACCTTTTTGCATTCCCACCAGCAGTGTATAAGAAGTCCAGTCTCCCCACAGCTTCTCCAACATTTGTTATTTTCTGTTTTTTTTTGATTCATGTAAATAATGCTGGGGTGAAATAGTACCTCATTGTGGTTTTGATTTGCGTTTCTGTACAGGCTAGTGATTGTGGACATTTCCTCATGTTAGCTGCTTGAACGTCTTCATTGGTGAAATGTCTGTTCTTTTCCTTTGCCCATTTTTTAATTGGATTATTTTGTCTTTTTGTTGTATAGGCGTTAGATTTTCCTGTAGATTTTAGAGATTAGAACTTTGTTGGATTTGTAATAACCCCAAGTTTTTCCGAGTCTGTAGGTTCTATTTATAACTCTTGGTGAAGTCTTATGATGAACATAAGCATTTAATTTTTAGAAGACCCAGTTATCTAACTTATCTTCTGGAGTTTTTGTGTTGTTAGTTATGGTTTGTATCCTGTTAATTCTGTGTTTTAGGGCCTCTAGCATTGATCCTATTTTTTCTTCTATGATCTTCATAGTTTTTGGTTTTATATTTAGGTCTTTGATCTATTTTAAATTAGTTTTGTGTATGGTGTGAGATATGGCTCCTGTTTCATTTTTTTGCAGATGGACATCCAGTTTTGCCAGCACCATTTGTTAAAAAGACTGTCTTTTCCCATTTGATGGACTTTGGGAGCTTGTCGAAGATCAGGTGACCGTAGGTGGATGGATTTACACCTGGGTTTTCAATTCTGTTCCATCGGTCAATGTTATCTATCATTGTGCCAGTACCAGGCTGTTCTGACTACCATACCTGTACAGTAGGTTCTGAGGTCAGGTAGTGCGAGTCCTCCTACTTCATTCTTCTTCTTTATTAGGGCTTTACTTACCAGGAGCCTCTTCCCTTTCCACGTAAAGTTAACGATTAGTTTTTCCATCTCTTTAAAGAATGTTGGTATTTGGATCGAGATTGCATTGTATTTGTAAATTGCTTTGGGTAGAACTGATATTTTCACAATGTTGAGTCTACCTTCCATGAGCACGGAATGTTTTTCCATTTACGTAGATCTCTTTTGGTTCCTTGAAGTAGTGTTTTGTAGTTTCCTTTGTATGAGTCTTTTACATCCCTGGTCAGATTATTCCTAAGTATTTTATTTTTTTAGGGACTATTATAAATAATAAAAAAATATATATATATATTTTTATTATAAATGGTATTGTTTTCCTGATTTCCTTTTCGTACGTCTCTTTATTGGTGTACAGGAATCTAACTGATTTTTGTATGTTTTTTTTTATCTTGTAGCTTGCAACTTGCTGAATCTTGTCTTGTTCCTGTTCTCAAGGGATTTTGTTTTCAGCCTCTCTCCATTAAGAAAGATGCTGGCTGTTGATTTTGTATAAAAAAAAAACTAAGAAGCCCTTTATTATGTTGAGGAATTTCCCTTCTATACCTATTTTATTGAGAGTTTTTATCAGGAATGGGTGTTGGACTTTGTTGACTGCCTTTTCTGCATCGATTGACATGAACATGTGATTCTTTTATTTATGTGGTGGATTACGTTGATTGATTTTCTAATGTTGAACCATCCTTGCATATGTGGTATGAATCCCACTTGGTGGTAGTGTATTATTTTTTTTGGTATGATGCTGAATTCTATTGGCTACAATTTTGTTGAGAATTTTTGCATCTATATTCATGAGAGATATTGGTCTGTAATTTTCTTTTTTTTTGTGGTGTCTTTCCCTGGTTTTGGTATGCTGGCTTCATAGAATGAGTTCAGACGTATCCCTTCCTTTTCTGTGTTCTGAAATAGTTTGAGTAGTACTGGTGTAAGCTTTTCTCGGAATGTTTGGTAGAATTCTCCAGTGAAGCCATCTGGGCCAGGGCTTTTTTTTTGTTGGGAGTCTTTTTAAATTACCTTTTCAATCTCTTCTCTTTTTATGGGTCTGTTTAGGTTTTCAAGTTTAGTTTGTATTAGTTTGGGTTATGTAGTGTGTTTCTGGAAATTTGTCCATTTCCTCTAGGTTTTCAAATTTGTTGGAGTGAAGTTTTTCATAAAACTCTGTTATGATCCTTTTTATTTCAGTTGGGCCTGTTGTAATGTCCCCCATTTCATTTCTTATTTGCATCCTCTCCTGTTTTTTGTTTGTCAATTTGGCCAATGGTTTGTCAATTTTGTTGATCCTTTCAAAGAACCAACTTTTGGTTTTGCTGATTCTTTCCATTCTCTATTTCATTTATTTCTGCCCTGATCTTTATTATCGCCTTTCTTCTGGTGGCTGTGGGCTTTTTTTGCTGTTTTCTTTCTATTTGTTTGAGTTGTGTAGCTAATGTTTTGATTTTGCCCCTTTCTTTTTTTTTTTTTTTTTTTTGATGTGTGCCTCTATTGCTATAAATTGATCTTTGAACACTGCTTTTGCTGTGTCCCAAAGGTTTTGGTATGATGTGTTTTCAATCTTGCTTGATTCTAGGAATTTTTTTTATTCCATCTCTGATTTCTTCTATACCCAGTTGTTTTTAAGCAGTTTGCATGTAACTGATTCTTTTTTTTCCTTGCTCTTGCTCTTGTTAATTTCTACACTGATGGCGTTGCAATCAGAGAAGATGCTTTTTATTACCTCGGTGTTTTGGATTTTGTTGAGGGTTTCTTTGTGGCCTAGGATGTGGTCTATTCTGGAGAATGTTTCATGACCATTGGAAAAGAATGTGTACTTTGCAGCTGTTGGGTGGAGTGTTGTATACATGTCCATGAGGTCAAGTTGGCTGCTCAGCTCTTCTGTATCTTTGTTGAGCTTCTTTCTAGATGTTCTGTCCTTTACCAAGAGTGGTGTTTTGAAATCTCCTACTGTTATTGTGGAACTGTCAATTTCTCTTTTCAGTGCTGTTACAGTTTGTTATATATTTAAGTCTTTGTTTCTAAGGTGTGTCTCTTGTAGACAGCAGATTGATGAATCCTGCTTTTTTAAAAATCTATTCTGTCACTCTGTGTCTCTTTATGGGTGCATTTAAGCCATTTACGTTCAATATAATTATTGACAGGTGTTAGTTTATTCCTGTCATTGTGTGGTGCTTTTTTTTTTTTTTTTTTTTTTGTGGTGCTGACATTTTCTTTTTTCCTCTTACTCTCCTGTGCTAAAATCCTTTTGTTTGTGGATTTTTTTTCATTACATTTGTTTTTGTGTATTTTGTGTTTACTGAGACTTTATGTTTTTCTTCTTTATTTTGATGAGTAGTTTGTTAACTTTCTTTGTGGTTACCTTAGAAATTTACCCTTATCCTCTTAATATTGAACCAGTCTTTTATTACTTGGTATTGCCTTGCCTTCCTCTCCATTTGAAAGTTCTACACCTACACTGTCTATTCCTTCTTTTATTGTTCTGACATTGTTGTCATTTATAGATTAACTTCTTTGTCTACCTGTTGTAAGCCTTTTAGTTTTGATTTATCCTTGAGATTTCATTACCTAGGTTGGTATCTAGCTGATGCAGTCTTGTGTGCTAGATTCAGGCTGTCATATGAAGTTATTGGCTCTCTAACCGAAGGACTCCCTTTAATTATTCTTCTAAGTTTGGTTTTTACATATTCCCTTAATTTCTGTTTATCCTGAAATGTTTTAATTTCACCATCATATTTGAGCAAAAGTTTTGCAGGATATATTATTCCTGGCTGGCAATTTTTTTCTTTCAAGGTTTTATATATATCATCCCATTGCCCCCTTGCCTGCATGGTTTCTGCCAAGTAATTAGTGCTTAGTCTTATTGTTTCCCCTCTGTATGTGACTTTGTTTTTTTTGAGCTGGTCTCAGGATTCTTTCTTTGTCTTTGGCTTTAGGGAGTATGATTATGATATGCCTTGGTGATTTTCTTTTGGGGTCTAGCCTATATGGTGCTTGTTGAGCTTCTTGGATAGTCAGCTTTTCATCTTTCATGATATTAGGGAAGTTTTCTGTCAGCAATTCTTCAATGATCTTCTCTGTGTTTTCCATTTTCTCCCCCTGTTCTGGAACTCTGATTACTCATCACATTTTTTATTTTGATTGTATCCCGCATTGTTCTCAGGGTTTGTTCATTTTTCTTCATTCTTTTCTCTGATTTTTCCTCAAAGAGGTATCCAAGTATTTGTCATCAGTTTCACTGATCCTATCTTTCATTGTTACAAACCAGCTCCTCAAACCTTCTATGACACTGTCCATTTCTGAAATCTTGTTGTTTAGGTTTTGGATTTCTAATTGTTGTTTTTGTATGATTTCAAGTTGTTAATTTATTTCAACATTTTATTCCTGTATTAGTTTCTTGAATTCTTCTATTTTTTGTCTGTGTTTTCCATGACTTTGTCTGTTTTTTCATCATTTTTGTCTGCCTTTTCCTTCAACTCTTGAATTTGAATTCCCTATCAGGTAATTCCAGTGCATTTTCTTCTATTGGAAGGTCATCTGGTGCTTTATTTTGGACTTGTACTGGAATTATCCCGTCCTTTTTTTTTTCATAAGTTTTGATACTGTGTGCTTTCTGTGGTACATTCAGTAATCATTCTCTTTGTTTATTGATTGTAGATTTGTTTGTCTTGTTCTCCTTTTTTGTTTTATTTTGTTATGTCTGAGCAGGCAGGCTGGGCGATCTTTTTGTTTGCTCATCTGTGGGCACGACACTTCTCACTACCTTGTCCAATGGCAATGGCCAGTCACTCAGCTATGGTGCAGCAGGGCAGGTCCGGTGGAGGGGAAGTTGCTGGGATAGGTCATTTTTGGCACGTACTGGGCAGGATCAGGGGTCAGTGCAGGGCAAGTTCCAGTAAAACTGTGCTTATGCTGCCAAGGGGTGCCATGCTCAGCTCACAGTGCAGATAAGTGGGGTGGGAGGGGGAAGTTTGTGATGTGTGGAGCTAAGTTGGTGTGGGAAAGAAGAGAAAGAGGAGAGAGAAACAGGTGCCAAAAAAAGTGCTGAGAGAGTCTGCTGTTGGAGTGGCACAGACCCAAGGAAGCCATGTGGTGGTGGATTCTAACTGGATGGTGAAGCACAGCCTTTCAAGAAGGGATGGATATTGCACACATAGCTTGATGGGCAGGAGAAAGGAAAGGGAAGAGAGAGAGATGAAACTAGATTAAATAAAGAGAGAGAGAGAAAAGAACACACAGCCAGGTGGTGAGGAGGAAGGAATGGAAGGAATGTAGGGAGAGACAAGAAACCGAGAAGAAAAAAATAAAAAAGATGTTTGGTGATTGGGAGAGAAGGAAGGAAGGAAGACAGAGAGACACAAGAAACTGAGAAAAAATAGAAGAAAAAAAATGCCCCGAGGGAGCCCACCAGAACTGGGTCCCTAGCCGAACAGCTCTGCACAGCCCATCAAGAAGGAGCAGAGATGGCACATGGTGACAGGTGTTCAGGAGAAGGGTTAAGGAGGAAGGTAGAGAGAGAGAAGAAATTAAGAAAAGAAAAGAAGAAAAAAATTAAAAAGCACCCCATTGGAGCCCACTGGTGGTGTAGTACAGACCAGGGAAGTGACTCCCCAGCCAAGCAGCACTCCACAGCCCGTCTAAGAGCAGAGATGGCACATGATGCCAGGTGTTCAGGAGAAAAGAAAGGAAGGATGGTAGAGAGAGACAAGAAAAGAAAAAAAAATCCCCAAGGGAGCCCACTGGCTTGGTGGCGCAGACCAGGGAAGTGTTTATCAAGCTGAGCAACACCACACAGCCTGTCTAGAGCAGAGATGGTACACATGGCCAGGTATTTCAGGAGACAGGAAAAGAGGAAGGTAGAGAGAGAGACGAGAAACCAAGAAACAAAGAAAAACGAAAAAAACAAAAACAAAAAAACCCAGGGAGCCAACTGGCATGGTGGTGCAGACCAGGGAAGTGGTTTCCCAGCCAAGCAGTACTTCACAGCCTGCCAAGAAGGAGCAGAGATGGCACACGGAGCCAGGTGTTCAAGAGAAAGGAAAGGAAGGAGGTGAGAGAGAGAAGAAAGCAAAAGAAGCTGAAAAAAGCAACAAAAAAATAGCACTGAAGAAGCTGGCCAGTGTGGGCAGTCAAATCCAAGCAGCAAGGAAGCAGCATCTCCCCAGCCGAGTGACTGCAGCCCACCTGAATGCAATGGAGGCTGAGTAGGGGGAAGAAGGGTGAGGGGTGGGAAAGTGTGTGTCCCTGGTTACCAGGTGCTCTGTCTCCTGCTGGGAGCTTTGTGAAGGTGCCTTCCCGTACTCCCCATCTGCCATTCTCAGTGGCTGAGGAGTCCAAGATGGCAAATCCGTGCTGTGTTAGCTGATAGGGGACCTCTACCCTGTATCTCTTCTCACTCTCTTGTCTCTGTCAGTTTCTTATTCCATTCAGTGCTTGGTTGAGTTCTTTATCCCTTCGTTTGACACTCAGGGTTCCAGGATTGATGTTTGTCTCTGTTTTAGTTGTTTGGGTCTTTGCTGTGGAGGGACAGCATGGTGCTTCTGTCTATAGCACCATGTTGTCTCCAGGCCTGATATTAATATTTTCCATTATTTTGTTTTTATTTCTCTTTGCCATGTGAGATTATTTTTATTTATTGTATTTATTATAATATTATTATTATTTTTGCCTTTGTCATTTTGTTTTAAGGATGTTGCTTACAAGCAACATTTATGTATATATGATAATTACCTTTCTTTTCCCATACTGTCCTTTTCTTCTATGTGTTGTTGTTGTTAGGTGCCATCAAATTGGTTCCAACTCATAATAACCCTATGCACAATAGAATGAAACTTTGCCTAGTTCTGCACCATCCTCACAATCGTTGCTATGCTTGAGCCCATTATTGAAGCCACTGTGTCAGTCCATCTCAGTGAGGGTCTTCCTCTTTTTTGCTGACCCTCTAGTTTGCCAAGCATGATGTCCTTCTCCAGGGACTGATCCCTCCTGATAACATGTCCAAAGTATGTGAGACATAGTCTCGCTATCCTTGCTTCTGAGGAGCATTTTGGTTGCACTTCTTTAAGACAGATTTGTTCGTTCTTTTGACAGTCCATGGTATATTCAATATTCTTCACCAACACCACAATTCAAAGACATCGATTCTTCTTCAGCCTTCCTTATTCATCGTCCAGCTTTCACATGTATGTGAAGCCATTGAAAACATCATGGCTTTGGTCAGGCTCACCTTAGTCTTCAAGATGACATCTTTGCTTTTTAACATCTTAAAGAGGTCTTTTGCAGCAGAGTTGCCAAAAGCAATACGTTGTTTGATTTCTTAACTGCTTCTTCCATGGGTGTTGATTGTTGATCCAAGTAAAATGAAATCTTTGACAACTTCGTTCTTTTCTCCGTTTATCATGATGCTGCTCATCGGTCCAGTTGTACTCATCCTCAAATGAAAAGATTTACTCTGAAGCAGTGTTTAGCAACTGAAAGAGTATATGACTACACTAACAATAGCTGTTCACTTTCAATTTTGGTGCTCAAGTCTACAGTTAAACTCATTAAAACTCAAGTTACTGCAGCAAGCTAACTGCTAGGGTGAAGTGAGAATGTTACTGACACCTACTGTCAGGTTCTCCAACATGCTGATCAGATAGAGTGATCACAGACTGCCGTATTAAATATGGATGCTTATCAGAGGCTCCCCGGAGGTCACCCCCACTTATAATGCTTTACTTCTGGGGACTACGCTTCCTGGGACGCAGTGTACCCTGCTTCTGTCCTGTTTCTATTTCTTCTTGTGTGGTAGTTTTATAGACGTTGGGCTCCCTGATGTAGTTTAGAAGCATAGGTACTTCGTGCTGGGTAGTGATGTAGACAGGTGTACGGGTGGGCTCCTTCTCCACCTAAAAAATAGCAACTATGCATTAGGCTGACAGCTGTTAGTATTCTGGCTAAAAGTGACCTTGATTTCAGTAGTGGAGGAATAAGATGGGAGAGGAATAAAGCATAATCCTCTTAATATTAGTAACTTTGTGCTGTTCATAGTAGCATAGGATATGTGAGTTTCCATATATGTTCCTTGGTCCAGTTTCAAAAGCTTTAAATTTAGTACAAATAACTCCAAGATTCTCACAATTAGTTGAATGCCAATCCCAGAATTCAGGTGGAGATGTTGTTCTACGTATTTTAAGGGAAATTTGGAGTAGGCTATTTTAAAGACCGCTGTTCAGACATATTATTAAACTGCTGAGATGATATTAAGAAAAGTCACGCATGTGATACCAAAGAACCAAACCAAACTCATTGCCCTCGAATTGATTTTGACTCATGGTGACCCTATGATAGTTCCTTTAATACCAACAGGTGGCTATTGTAGAGCATTTGTCTTATGAATAAGAAGATGAGGGTACTACTGATTAATGTTTCACTTTACCTCTCTAAGCCTTCATTCTTCATTTTATTTTAATCTGTAAAATAAAAGAAATAGACTACATTCTGTAGTTCTTTTGTCTCTAAAATGGTCACGATAATTTGAGATAAATACAAGCATTTTATTTTGTATCTATAAGGGTTATATTCCAGATCATGTCTCCCCTATTAACTTTCAGGCTTCCTTTCTTAAGCAACTTTGAATCCCCATTTTCTGGTACATGAAAAATTTCTAATAAATGATTTTAAAACGGGCAACTAAATCTAGCTGAGCAAGAGATATTTGGTGGAATTCTGAACAATGCCAAATATTTTGTGACTGCCCTATTACATGGTCTAACTCTCGACAGTAATTAGCTGGTTATATTATTAAAGTATGTAACTAGAGTTCACTATGGGCTTGAACAAATGGCACTTAGTGACCCACCAGCCTCCTTGTGTAGCATATTTGTTCTCACACTGGTAACCTTCTTCTTCTCTCAAGCTGAGGTCTGCAGAAGAGTAGTGAGTCCCATTCTAGATGTAAAATCTTCATTTTGTCTCCTTTGCAAGGATGCTCCTGAATTCAGTCACCTATTAGGAATGTCAGATGAAAAATGGCACAAATGTGAATTATGACAATAAAAGTTTATAAGCTACTAAAATAAAGTTATAGTACCTAAGAGCTGAGTCAACTGACAATGTTAAATGGAACATTTTACAACCAGTCCTGGGATAATGATAAAAAAAGATGGAACATGAAGAAATATCTGACAGGAAATGGGCCTAAGATCAAGCTCAGGCTACATGATTGCGTGTAAGATATCTCTAAAGGGGGCAGGGGGAAGGTGATAATCTAACATTTATAGAGTGCCTCCTCTGTGTCCAGCCCTTGACATCCATTCTCTGTTTTATGTCTCAAAACCATTCAGTAAGGGAGTTATTATTGTCATCATCTTAAAAAGGAGAAACAGACTCAGGTGGTGCAGTTATTTGCCCAACAACAAAACTGTTAAATAATAGAGGCAAGATTCGACTTTAAAATCTGACTCCAAAGCCCATGATCTTTCTTTATCTTTTTACACCTAATGCTGTCTCTTTACATATGCAGATAACCTTTATATTAAAAAAAAACAAGTTTTAGGTCCATGAAGAATCACCTTTTCAGACTTGATGCTAATGTTCGTTCCATGCTGTCAATTCAGTGAGGATTTACCATGAAGTTCCTATGTAAACTAGCAACACCAAGAGTGTTAAATTATAGTTAAATAAGGCAAAAATATGGCACTAAAATAAAAGATCCGCATTCAGAAGAGAGATGTACCCTAAAAAATCATATTTAAGAAAGAATATAGGCAGAGCCAACATGGTGCTATAGACAGAAGCACCACCTCACTCCTCCACAGCAAAGATGCAAAAAACTAAGTAAAACAGAGACAAATGTCAATCCTCGAACTCTAAGCATCAAATAAAGACATAAAGAACTTGACCAAGCACCAAATGAAATAAGCTGACAGAGAATAGAGAGTGAAGAGAGATACAGAGTGGGGTTCCCCTATCAGCTAACTCAGCACAGAAACACCATCTTGGACTCCTGTCAGAGACTGGTGGACAGGGAGTACAGGAAAGCAGCTTCATGGAGCTCCCAGCAGGAAACAGAACACCTGGTAACCAGCAATCTACACTTTTCCACCCCCTACTCTTCTTCCTCCTGCTTGGCCTCCGCCACTTCCCAGCAGGCCTAGTGACCACGGCCCAGGAGACGCCAGCTCTGTGCCACTTGGATTCACCCCACCCACACTGGTCAGATTCTTCAGACCTGTTTCATTGTTGCTGTTGCTGCTTTTTTCAGCTTCTTTTGGTTTCTTCCCTGCCTCTCACTTCCTCCCCTCCTTTCTCTTGAACACCTCACTCCATGTGCCATCTTTGCTTCTTCTTGACAGGCTGTGAAGATCTGCTCAGCAGGGAACTGCTTCCTTGGTCTGCCACACTGGTGGGATTCCTGGGGCCTTTTGTTTTCTCTTTCTTTTTTCCACTTCCCCAGTCTGCGCAGCCACGTTGGTGGGATCCCTGAGGGCATTTCTTATTTATTTATTTTTATTATTTTTCTTTTTTCCTTTCTTCATTTCTCAGTTTCTCATTTCTTTCTACTTACCTTCTTTTCCCATCTCCAGAATACCTGGTGCTATGTGCCATCTCTGCCCCTTCTAGCCAGGCTGTACTGAGCAGCTTAGGAGCCACTTACCCCGACTGTGCAGCCACACCGGTGGGATCCCTGGGGGCCGTTCTTTTTTTCTTCTTTTTTCCTTTTTGTTTTTCTTCATTTCTCAGTTTCTCGTGTCTCTCTACTTGCCTTTTTTTTATGTCTCTTGAATACCTGGCACTGTGTGCCATTTCTGCCAATTCTAGAACAGTTATACCCCAAGGCCTGGGAGCCACTTCCCTGGTGACTGGTGGGATCCCTGGGGGCATCTGTTTCTTTTTTTTTAGTTTTTATTTATTTTCTTTTTTCCTTTTTGTTTTTCTTCATTACTCATTTTCTCATCTTTCCAATCCAACAGCAGGCTCCATCAGCACTTTTTTTTCCTTCCTGTTGCACTTTCCTCTCTCTGCCTCTCTGCTTTCCCATACCCAATTTAGCTCCACACTTCCCACCCCGCTCCCGCCTATCTGCACAGTCTGCTTAACATCACACGTCCAAGCAGTACTGGCATGGCTTAACAGAACCTGCCCTGCACTGACCCCTGGCCCACCTTGTCAGCCCCAGTATGTGGCACAAACAACCCATTATAGCCCCTCCCCTTCTGCTGGACCTGCCCTGCTGCACCATAGCTGAGCAACTGGCCCTGCTCATTGGACAAGGAGGCAAAAAGTATCATGCCCACAGATGAGCAAATGACAAAGAACACCCAGCCCACCTGCTCAGACACAACGAAATAAAGCAAAAAAGCAGAACAAACAAATCTACAATCAATAAATACAGAAATTAATTACTGAATGTCCCAAAGACAGCAGACAATATCAAAATATATTTAAAAAACAGGACAGGATGGTTCCAGTAGGAATCCAAAATAAAACACCAGATGACCTTCCAGTAAAAGAAAAGGCACTGGAATTACCTAATAGGGGATTCAAATCTCTAATGTTCAGAGCTATCCAGATTTGAAGCAAAAAGCAGGCAAAAATGAGGACAAAATAGAAAAAAATCATGGAAAAGGCAGAAAAACTCATGGAAAAGACAGAATAACAATGGAAGAATTAAGGAAAATAATACAGGAACAAAATGTTAAATTCGCAAATAGATATCATACAGAAACAACAATTAGAAATTAAAAAGATAAATGATAAGATTTCAGAAAAGGACAGTGTCATGGAAGGTTTGAGGAGCAGGCTTGAAACAATGGAATACAGGATCAGTGAAACTGACAAATACTTGGATACCACTCTGAGGAAAAATCCAAAAAAAAGAACAAAGAAAAATGGAGAAACACTGAGAATGATGTGGGATACAATCGAAAGCAAAAATTTGAAAGTGATTGGAGTTCCAGAACAGGGGGAGAAAATGGAAAACACAGACAGGATTATTGAAGAATTGCTGACAGAAAACTTCCTTAATATCATGAAAGATTAAAAGCTGACCATCCAAGAAGTTCAACGAACCCCATATAGGATAGAACCCAAAAGAAAATCACCAAGGCATATCATAATCACACTCGCTAAAACTAAGGACTAAGGATCCTGAGAGCAGCTTGAGGAAAATAAAAAATCACAGAGGGGAAACAAAAAGGCTAAGCTCTGACTGCTAGCCAGAAACTATGCAGGCAAGAAGGCAATGGGATGACATATATAAAACCTTGAAGAAAAAAATTGCAACCGAGAATAATATATCCTGCAAAATTCTCATTCAGATATGATGGTGAAAGTAGGACATTTCCAGATAAACAGAAAGTAAGGGAATATGTAAAAACCAAACTAACAAGAATTATTAAAGGAAGTCCTTTGATTTGGGAACCAACAATATCAGATGACAGCCTGAATCTAGGATGTAAGATCACAGTAGCCAGATTCCAACTTAGGAAATGAATTCTCAAGGACTATCCAAAACCAAAAGAATTACAGCTGGGAGCCAGAGAGATTAATCTATAAATGACAACAACATCAGAACAATAAAATAGGGAATAAAAAGTGTAGTATAGAACTTTCTAATGGAGAGATAGTAAGGCGATACCAAGTAATATAGACTGGTTCAAACCTAGGAAAATAAGGGTAAATTTCAAGGTAACCACAAAGAAAATGAACAAACCTACTCAACAAAATAAAGAAGAAAAACATGAAGTCTCAGTAAAAAAGAAAAAAAAAAACCCACAAAAACAAAAGAAATGAGAAAAAAATCCACAAAAAAAGGAATTCAGCACAGAAGAGTAAGAGAAACAAAGAAAACATCAGCATCACAAAAAAAAAGCACCAAAAAATAACAGCAATAAACTCACATCTATCAATAAGTATACTGAACATAAATGGCCTAAATGCACCCATAAAGAGACAGAGAGTGACAGAATGGATTAAAAAACAGGATTCATCAATATCCTGTCTACAAGAGACACACCTTAGAAACAAAGACTTAAATTTATTAAAAATCAAAGGATGGAAAAAATATATATCAAGCAAACAGCTACCAAAAAAGAGCAGGAGTGGCAATACTAATCTCAGATAAAACAGACTTTAAAACAAAATCTACCATAAAAGACAAAGAAGGGCACAATATAATGATTAAAGGGAATATCCATCATGAAGGCATAACAACAATAAATATCTACACACCCAATGACAGGGCTCCAAAATATATAAAACAAACTCTAACAGCACTGAAAAGAGAAATTGACAGTTTCACAATAACTAGTAGGTAAAGGACAGAACAACTTGAAAGAAACTCAAGAAAGATACAGAAGAGCTAAAGGCCACAAGGAGCCAACTTGACCTCGCAGACATATGTAGAACACTCCACCCAACAGCTGCAAAGTACACATTCTTTTCCAGTGTTCATGAAATGTTCTCTAGAATAGACCACATCCTAGGCCACAAAGCAACCCTCAACAAAATCCAAAACACCGAGGTAATACAAAGTATCTTCTCTGATCACAATGCCATCAGTGTAGAAATTAACAAGAAGAGCAAGAAAAAAAATCAGTTACATAGAAACTGCTTAAAAACAACTGGATAACAGAAGAAATCAGAGATGGAAGAAAAAAATTCCTAGAATCAAACAAGAATGAAAACACATCATGCCAAAACCTTTGGGACAGAGCAAAAGCAGTGCTCTAAGATCAACTTATAGCAATAAAGGCACACATCAAAAAAAAAAAAAAAAAAAGGACAAAATCAAAGCATTAGCTATACAACTTGAACAAATAGAAAGAAAACAGCAAAAGAAGCCCACAGCCACCAGAAGAAAGGAAATAATAAAGAATTAGAGCAGAAATAAACGAAATAGAGAATAGAAAAATCATACAAAGATTCAGCAAAACCAAAGAATCAAGTACAAAGAATCAGACAAACCACTGGCCAAACTGACAAATGAAAAACAGGAGAAGACACAACAGATGAGTGGATAAACTATGGTACATACACACAATGGAATACTACACAACTATAAAGCACAATGATGAATCTGCAAACCATCTCACAACATGGATGCATCTGGAGGGCATTATACTGAATGAAATAAGTCAATCATAACAGGGCAAATATTGTATGAGACCACTTCTATAAAAACTCATGAAATTTTACACACGAAAAGAAGTAATTTTTGATTGTTATGCAGGAGGGAAGGGATGAGGATGGAAAAGCACTAAATAGACAATAGATAAGTGGTAACTTTGGTGAAGGGTAAGACAGTACACAATACTAGGGAAGCCAGCACAACTAGTACAAGGCAAGGTCATGGAAGCTCCATAGACACATCCAAACTCCCTGAGGGACAAAATTACTGGACTGAGTGCCATGGGGATCATGGTCTTGGGGAACATATAGATCAAATGGCATTACACAGTTAATAAAGAAAATGTTCTACATTCTACTTTGGTGAGTAGTGTCTGGGGTCTTAAAAGCTTAAGAGCACCCATCTAAGATACTCCACTGGTGTCACCCCATCTGGAGCAGAGGAGAATGAAGAAAACCAAAGACACGGGGAAAGAATTTGTCCAAAGGACTAACGGACCACAATGACCACAGCCTCCATCAGACTGAGTCCAGCACAACTAGGTTGTACCCAGAAACTACTACCAACTTCTCTGACAGCAGGGATCACAGTAGTGTCCCAGAGAGAGCTGTAGAAAAATGTAGAGCAAAATTCTAACAAAACAAGACAAAACAAAACCAGACTTACTGGTCTGACAGAGACTGGAGAAACCCCAAGAGTATGGCCACCAGACACCCTTTAAGCTCCGAAAAATAAAGTCACTTCTGAGGTTTACCTTCAGCCAGAGATTAGACAAGTCCATAAAACAAAATGAGACTAATTGGGCACACCAGCCAAGGGCAAGGAAGGGAAGGCACGAGGGACACGAAAGCTGGTAATGGGGAACCTAAGGTCAAGAAGGGGAGAGTGTTGACGTCGAGAGGTTGGTAACCAATGTCACAAAACAATACGTGTATTAATTGTTATGAGAAGAACTGTTTATGAGAACTAGTTTGTGGGTCTGTAAACCTTCATCTAAAGTACAGTAGAAAAAATTTTTTAAAAAGAAAATATTAGTATCAAGTAAAGTTGAATTCGAAGGAAAAACCATCCAAAGGGACAAGGAGGAATACTTTATATTGATATAAAGCACAATCTAAATTGAATCCATTACTATCCATTAAGTAATGAAAACATAAAATCTGTTGGAAATATAGCGATAAAAAATTAGGAAAACTGTTCCTGTGAATGATTATATCACACTTTTATCAGTCTTTGAGAGAAAGAATAGACAAAATAGAAAATAATATAGAGAACTAAAATAATGAGATTGATAAGAGTTTAATAAAGGTTATGATATTGTTTTGTACAGAGAAAGAATTTACTTTCCTATAGAAGTTTAGATAACAGCAACACCAAATCAAACCTCCTGGAAATTAAAGATAAAAAAAAACCAAAACAGTTGCTATTGAGTGGATTCCCACTCATGATGACCCCATGTATGTCACAGTAGAACTGTGCTTCATAAGGTTTTCGTGGCTGTGAGCTTTCAGAAACAGATCTCCCAGCCTTTCTTCCAAGGCATCTCTGGGTGAGTTTGAACTACCAACCTATCAGTTAGTAGCTCAGTGTTTAACTGTTCGCACCACCTAGGAATTAGAAATAAACTAAAAAAACCCATTGCCATGGAGTTAATTCTGACTTATAGCTACCACACAGGACAGAGCAGAGCTGCCCCAAAGGGTTTCCAAGGAGCAGCTGGTGGATTGGAACTGCTGACCTTTTGGTTAGCAGCCGAGCTCTTAACTACTGAGCCACCAGGGTCCTGATATGGTGCTCCTAAATAACTAGTCAAAGAGGAACTCACAACTGCAATCACAAACTATTTAGAAAATAAAGAAAATGAGGAAATTGCATTTGCAAAAGTGGGCAGAAAGATATAAACCTCTACTCAGAGGCATATTAAATGGTGCACATGTTTTCATTTTTAAAGTAACAATGAAAATAAGTGAATTAAACATTCAACCCACAAAATTACAAACAGAATAAAACAAATCAAAGGAAAGTAGGAGGAAGGGAATAACAACGATGAAGGCAGAAAATCAAGAAATTAAAATATATTAGATTCACTAGTTCTGGGAGCTGATTCACTGAAGAAAAATGTATCAAAATGAATAAAATTGGAAAATCTAATCAGAATATATAGCAAAAAATACAAAAGAGAAAACAATATTTATTTAATTAGACTATGCTACACAGGGTCGCTATGAGTCGGAATCGACTCAATGGCAATGGGATGTACGGGATGATATAGATGCAGTGGTTAAGAGCTGGGCTGGTCATCAAAAGGTGAGCAGTTCAAATCCACCAGCCGCTCCTTGGAAACCCTATGGGGCAGTTCTACTCTGTCCTATGGGGTCACTATGAGTCAGAATCAACTTGACGGCAACGGGTATATGCTTAGGGAAATAGCATGATTATCTAGGAAAATATCGATTGCCAAAATTGAACCAAGAAGAAATGAAAAACCTTAATGATTTTTTCCAATAAGAATAGAATTATGTTATTTCATTCTTAGAAATATATTATTGAAAAAATTTTTACATATATATTAGAAAAAATTTCCAATAATAATCGAAAAAAGTTACAAAAAATGATCTCTACAAAAAAACATTAGGCCCTGAATATACCTTTGAATTTTCACAGAACAAATGGGTCTTTCATCTGGTAAATAGATTCAAAGCATAGGAAAAAGTGTCATCCATTACTATCAAGTATTGTTTATCCCATTAATGTAAAGATGGTTTAATATTAAAAATCTATTAATTAGATACATTACAATGTTATGTCCAATTAAAAAAAAATCACAAGGTAATCTCAATAGCTCCTTAAGAAGCATCCAATAAAATTTAACCTAATCATTTAAATATTAAAAAAAACAATGGAAAGTTTCTTCATACAGAATATTCTTTAAGATTTCCTTTTTAAATTTACAAATATACCTAATAGCAAAATAAGAGAGATCCATGAGCAAGATAAGCTATCCACTGTGACTCTCTTCTGACACTGACATTGCACTGGAAGTTCTGTGTTCTGAGAAAGACACAAAGCAGAGGAGTTAATATTGGAAATAAGGGTATAAAATTATATTTACTGGAAGATTAGATAATTTTGATGCAATCTTAAAAGGATCAACTGAAACACTCATTACTTGAAGAAGCTTTAAGAAATTGGGTGCAAGATGAAGACATAAGCGTTAATAATGTTTAGGTTATGTTATCATATAGTTATAACATCAGTGAGCTGTAATGGTGTAATGGGGAGAAATGATTCAGTTATAATAGCCAAAAAAAAAAGAAAAGAAAAAAAAAAAAAACCAGCATAAAATGTCTACAATAACTCCAACAAGAAATGTTCAAGAAAATAACAAAATCCTATTTAGCAGAATTTTTCAGCATCAAATAAATAAATAAAAAGGTATGGTATGTACTTATGCAGAAGACTAAATATTGTGAACATTTCAATTTTTTCAAAACTAGCTTAGAAGATTCACTCATTAAAATCAAAATGAGATTTGGAGAAAACTGATAAAATAATTCTAAAATTCAGATGGAAGCATAAACTATTGAGAACTTTTTTTTTTTTTAAATGAAGTGTGGCCATAAGGAGAAGAATGCCTTACCTGATGTGAAATAAAGTTTTTATATTAAAAGAAGGGTAATGCTAAGCTAAAGTCAAGAGGCATCTGAAAGCATCAGAATAGAAAGCCCCGAAAATGGTCCCAAGACCACCTAAGAATCAAGAATATGTTACAGTATAGTACATCATTAACTGATTCATTTTCTTGCATTGATCCTATGGTTGTGGAATGTTTATGGTTTAATTGGCATTTTGTGATACAAATTATGTTTTAAAAATTGGTTATTTGAAGCAAATATTTCCCTTTTAATACTCCAATATTTGTAAACCAGCATTCGTTGCAGCATTATTCACAATATACAAAAGATGGAAACAACTCAAATGTCCATTAACAGATAAACAGATAAACAAAATTGGTACATACCAATAATATACAATGGAATATTATTCAGCCATGAAGAACAATGAAAATCTGATAGATGCTAAGTACAATATGGATGAACCTTGAAAGCATGCTGAATGAAATAAGTCAGAAACAAAAGGACAAGATTTGTATGACCTCATGTATATGAAATATCTAGAATAGGCAATTAAAAAAAACAATTACATAGAGAAAAATTGTATTCGTGGTTACCAGGGCCTAGGAAGGGGAGATGGGGAGCTATTGCTTAAGGGACACTGAGTTTCTGTTTGTTGTGATGAAAGCCTTTTAGAAATGGAGAGTGGTGATTGTTGATAACATGGTGACTGTAATTAATGTCACTGAATTGTACACTTAAAAATGGTTAAAATATCATTTTTTTTATATATAATTTGTCGTTAGGTGCCGTTGAGTTGGTTCTGACTCGTAGCAACCCTATGTACAATAGAACTAAACAGTACCCAGTCCTGTGCTATTCTCACAGTCATTGCTGTGTTTGAGCCCATTGTTGCAGCCATGATGTTAATCCATCTCATTGAGGGTCTTCCTCTTTTTGGCTCACCCTTTACTTTACCAAGCATAATGTCTTTCTCCAGATACTGGTACCTCCTGATAACATGTCGAAAGTAAGTGAGACAAAGTCTTGCCATCCTCACCTCTGAGGAGCATTCTGACTGTACTTCCTCCAAGATAGATTTGTTCATTCTCTGGTGGTACATGGTATATTCAATATTCTTCACCAACACCATAATACAAAGCTTCAATTCTTCTTCAGTCTTCCTTATTCATTACCCAGCTTTCACATGCATATGAGGCGATTAGAAATACCATGGGTTGGGTCAGGTACACCTTAGTCTTCAAAGTGACATCATTGCTTTTGAATACTTTAAAGAGGTCATTTGCAGCAGATTTGCCCGATACAATACGTCTTTTGATTTCTTGACTGTTGCTTCCACGGGTGTTGATTGTGGATCCCAGTAAAATGAAATCCTTGACAACTTCACTGTTTTCTTCATTTATCATGATGTTGTTTATTGGTCCAGTTGTGAGGATTTTTGGCACAGTGGTTAAGCACTTGACTGCTTACCTAAAGGTTGGCAGTTTGAACCCACCAGCTGCTCCCTGTGAGCAGGATGTGGCAATCTGCTTCCATAAAGACTGTAGCCTTGGAAACCAAATGGGACAGCTCTCTGTCCTATAGGGTCACTATGAGTCAGAATCGACCGGATGGGAATAGGTATATATAATTTACCACAATAAAATAATAAAAAAAAAGAGGCAGGGCCAAGATGGCGGAATGGCCAGATGCTTCCAGCGATCCCTCTTACGACAAAGACCTGAGAAAGCCAGTGACACAATTATATTTATGATAAGCTAGGAGCCCTGAACATCAAAGGCAAAGTTAGAAAACAGACTGAGCGGTAGGGAGAGGGAGAGACGGTTCAGAAACAGAGAGGAGTTGCCGGACGTGAATCACCAGGATCCCTCAGGCACCATTCCCGGGAGTGGCTGCAGCGGGATGGTGGTAGCGTTCAGCCACAGTTTCCTCAGGGAGAAGCAGCCAGCCACACAGCCTACTCACACCTCTGGAACCAGAGAATGGCGCTTTCAGCAAATCTAAGTACTTGCTCATATTTTACCACACCCCCCACCCCCAAGCCTTCTTCAGAGGCTATTGATCTCCCTGGGCCTGAGACAGTCCCTGTTGAGCATCTGGAGCCATTCTCCTGGCCTTGGAGAAGGAATAAATTCACAATTGGTGGAAAAGATAATTTGCCAGCTCCACTAACCAGGGGACATCCAGACAGAAGCAGCTCCTGTCCGGGGATAAACAGTCTGTGGACTTTGATCCCCTGCATGGACTTGTGTGGGCCTATTTCAGAAGAATAGGCCCTTGTTGGCAGACTGCAACTGTTTCAGCTGGGTGGTGGTGAGTTGGGTGTTTGATGCTTGACACCACTTTGCCTATTAAACAGGGTCCTCACCTACCCACATTGGGGCCTAAGGACTGGTGGCTCCACTCAGGTCACCCAGCCACCCGCAACAGGGGTCCAAGGATAACTGGTACCTCCCAGTCCTTATAACCAAAAGCATTGGGGTGCCCATGGTCCATCTGCAGAACCCACCCACCTGTATGCTTTAGGGAAGAGGGATGTGCTTTCCTCAGAGACACTTGGGGGATGATTCTCAGCCCCCTGCCTTGTTCAGAGTGTGACCCTCTCCTGCAATCAGATACCAGTACCTATCACCCCTGCCCCTCTAAGACTGTAGGGCAGAGCTTGTACCACACACTTGATGATCAGCTACCTGGACACCTGAGCTGAATCCATACAAGAAAAGTAAGTGGACTCCTAGACTGATATACCTGATAACAACTCTAACCATCTGGTGACAGGACGTCAGAGCCTCAAAGGCAAAAATAATCAAGCTAGCTCACTCAAGCAACCCATTTGGGCATATCAAAACAAAACAAAGCAAGAAGCTAGCATACAGTAAACAAACATAAAATAAACTAACACAATAATTTATAGATAGCTTGGAGACAACACTCAATATCAAATCACATAAAGAAACAGACCATGATTGCTTCAACAAGCTCTCAAAACAAGGAATCAAGTGATCTTCTAGATAAAAGTGCCTTCCTGGAATTACCAGATGCAGAATACAAAAGATTACTATACAGGACCCTTCAAGACAGCAGGAAGGAGATCAGGCACAAGGAACACACAGATAAAGCAGTTGAAGAATTTAAAAGGTTACTCAAGAACATAATGAAAAATTTAATAAGCTGCAAGAATCCACAGAGAGACAGCAATCAGAAACTCAGCAGATTAACCAAAATAAATAAATAAAAACTATCATGGATAAAGGCAATAAAATTAATCACAAGGAAAAATGTTGACAGATATGATCACTTAAATCAGTAAAACTTGTGTAAAACAAACTCATCTCTAAAATTAATAACAAATTAAAACTTGGAAGCTATGACTAAATAATAATATCCTTAAAACATAAACGGTATATATAAATCAACAAGAAAAAACACAAATTGACCAAAAGAAAAATAGGCAATGAACATGATTAACATTTCATGAAAGAGGGAAGAAAAATAAGTTCTCTAAACTTTAAAAATTTCAATTTCACATTGCCAAAAAATGCAAATTAAAATAACAATGGAATGTCAATTTTGCTAATCAAAGTGATAAGGGTCAAAATATTACTATGCTCTGAATTATTACTAGGCTGAAATTAATACATTGTGGCAAGTTTTATCAGACCACAATGTCAGCAAAATTGATGCAGCCTTTCTAGAAAACAATTTTGCTTTACTTATTGATAGTCTTTAAAATATTTATTCAGAATTTTGTTCAAAGGAGACAATCAATGATATACTCAAAGATTATACGCAAGAATGTTCACCTTAGTAATATTTATAGGAAAGAAAAATTGGAAACAACCTAAATATTTCATAAGAAGATAAAGGTAAGATAAACTAAAATGTATATCCATGCAATAAAATGTACCATGTAATTGTTTACAGTAACCTTCATTTTTTTCTTCCTTTCTGGAGAAGAATTTCAAATGACTTAGAAATATGCACAATTATTTTTTAAGAGAGAGAGAGAGAGAGAAAGAAGATGGGACTTGGTCCAATTTTTTTTTTAATTGAGCATTCATCAGGGTTTATTTAGACTCTAATTTTGTTTAACATCTACATACACACATATAAATTTAATACATACACACGCACGCACAGAAATAGAAAAATACTGGAAGAAAATTTACCTGAATTATAATTGCCATCATCTCTTCAAAGTCTTTTTTCTCCTTTATAGTTTTGATTCATTTCATCATATATTACCTTTACAACAGAAATATATATGTATATATAGAGAGTAATTTTTCTGCTTTCTATTGTAACCGATAGAGTTAAATTGTTTCCCCTCCTGGAAGGTAACCAACAGGGTTAAACTGTTCCCCCTCTTCCTATCACACCCAGGGTCTGTGTGAGTTCCTGATAAAACATTCTGTGTAACAGCCCAAGGTCATCTTACTGCTTCTCTGCTGAAGGCTGCTTCACTAACTGCCCTCCCCCTCCATTTGGACATGAGTAATAAGCTGCAAAGCTGTCCTTAGATAAACTTCATGTGTCATACCCCCGAAGATCACACGCCCCCAGTCACCATATTGCACTCCCCACTGTACCCCCATACATGTTAACTAGTTCCTGAAATTGTCCTCCTATTCCAGAAACTTCATTAAATAACTGCCCTAGGATCACCAACCTCAAGGAGCTTGATTTGAGATGTAGTCTCCGAGCTCCTTGTTTGACCGGCTTGCAATAAAGTTTGGTTTCTTTCCCAAAGGCATGGTGTCTCTCAACTGACTCAAGGGGCATGCCGGGCAGGACCCACCCTCATTGGGTTACGCTATTCTTTTTTTTTTAATTGTGATTTAGGTGAAAGTTTACAGAGCAAATTAGTTTCTTATTAAACAGTTAATACACAAATTGTTTTGTGGCATTGATTGCCAACCCTGTGATGTGTCAACACTCCCCCCATCTCCACTCCAGGTTCCCTGTTTCCATTTGTCCAGTTTTCCTGTACCTTCCTGCCTTCTCATCGCTGCTTTTGGGCTGGTATGCCCATTAGTCTCATATACATGATTGAATTATGAAGCATGTCCCTCACGTGTGTTATTATTGGCCCAATAGACCTGTCTAATCTTTGGCTGAAGGGTGAACCTCAGGACTGACTTCAGTACTGAGTTAAAAGGGTGTCCAGCGGCCATGTTCTTGGGGCTTCTCCAGTTTCAGTCAGATCAGCAAGCCTGGTTTTTTTTTTTTTTTTTTTTTTTTGTAGCAGAAAAATATTTTGAAACCACTTAAACAAACATACTTTTGAAATAATTTGACTTTTAAAAATCACTTTTGTTTCATTGTGATACAACAGAAAGGGGTGGTTTCCCATTACAACCAACTCTTCTTCAGCAATTGAAGTACTAAATGTTGTTAAGTGCTGTTGTTGAGTGAATTTCGACTCAGAGGCCCCATATGACAGCAGGCATGTTATTAGCAGCCTTGATACTGTAATCAGAAAATTATGTTTTATATAAAACTATACTAAGACATTACCCTAGAAATCATTGTTGTAATTACACTGTTGTTGTTAGGTGCCACCAAGTCGGTTCCAACTCATAGTGACTCTATGTATAGCAGAACGAAACATTGCCCTGTTCTGCTCCATCCTTGCCATTGTTTCTATATTTGAGTGCATTGTTGTAGCCACTGTGTCAATCCATCTCACTGAGGATCTTTCTTTTTTTCCATCACCCTCTACTTTATCAAGTATGATGTCCTTCTCCACAGACTGGTCCTTCCTGATAACGTGTGCAAAATAAGTGAGACAAAGTCTCACCACCCTTGCTTCAAAGGAGCATTCTGGCCGTACTTCTTCCAAGACAGATTTGTTCATTCTTCTGGCAGTCCATGGTATATAGTATTCTTTGCCCACACCGCAATTCAAATACATCAATTCTTCTTTGGTCTTCCTTATTCAATGTCCAGCTTTTGCACGCATATGAGGTGATTGAAAATACCAAGGCTTGGGTCAGGCACACTATAGTCTTCAAAGAGTCATCTTTGCTTTTTGACACTTTAAAGGGGTCTTTTGCTGCACCTCATGTAACATATTTCGTAAAATAGGAGCCTTCATGATACCCCAAATAAACAATAACCTGTCAATTCTGAACGCTAAGACTGACCCACTTCAATGGTATCTCAGTATAGTCCCTACTGAAATCTTAGATATACCAAATGCCTCAAGTATACATGACATTATTTTAAAAGCCATAACATGTTGCTTTTGTTTGGAGCAGATTTCTGCTATCTATTTTAGGAGGAAGATGTAACATTTCCCCTTCTTACTAACTTCTCTTCTAGTTGTGATTTAATGGAACTTTGAAAAATCTTAAAATGTGCCCTTTGGAATCTCCTCAAATGACAGTTTGGCACAGTGAGCAATTATTTCCCACAGACTTGTAAGAATTTTTTAAAAAGTTATTTTTTAATGCTAGTGATCTAGCAAATGTCCAAAATTGTCAAGACAACACTGAAACGGGTTTTACATCCTGCTTTATTCTAGGCGTGGAAACCCTGGTAGTGTTGTGGTTAAGAGCTATGGCTTCTAACCAAAAGGTTGGTAGTTCAAAATCTACCAGGTACTCCTTGGAAGCCCTGTGGGGCAGCTCTACTCTGTCCTATAGGGTCTCTATGAGTCGGAATTGACTCGAGGGCAACAGGTTTGTTTTTTTTTTGGTTTTTATTTTAGGCACGCCTTTCACTTCACTGTGTGCTTTTTGCTCGGGACTCAAAAGTATGCAATTAAAAAGATGAAACATTCCTTCTCTAGGGTGGTTGTGCATCTGCACTACAAGAAATAAACCCAGAGTAGCAAAAAGAGCTTTGGAATCAGGGAGCTCTTGCTCCACCATTGCTGTATGATCTGGGCAGCTTATATAACTTTTTCTGAGCTCGTTTTCCTCTTACTTCTGATAGGGCTACAAATACCTACCCCTAAAGAGTTGTTGTAAAGATTTAATGAAATAATATCTTTGTGAAATGCATATAGCAAGGTCTGCATATAACTGACACTTAATAAATGTTAATTTCTTTCCTTCCTCCTTTCAGGAACCTGATTTAAATGCTTCACTGGAGATTCATAGCTCTCCTACCTGAGTTAATTTTTAAAACACATTAATTTTCATGATACCTGAAGGAAATAATACCTAACAACTGTATTCTAACTTCGACTTTTCTACCATTTTTTCATATTTATGTAATAAGAACTGAAATTATTATTACCCTCAGTTTACAGAAGAAGAGACAGAGGCACAGAGAGGCTGAAATATTTGCCGAAGTCGTATAAAAGAGACAGAATAAATATTTGTTGAATGAACGGATGTACTGAGATTGGGCCCCAGATCCACACACGCTCAATACTTTACTATAGATAAGGATGCCTGCATTGTGACTTTCATTTGCATTTCCAGTTCTTGAGAATTGTGGCTAAAAATGAAGACAGGTTGCTTTTTCCGGGAAGTGACACTGTGACTTTCAAAACTGTAGAGAAAAGCTGTGCATTGTACACTGGAACTGCAGAAAGAACGGGCATGGCGATATTTGATATCACAAGCTTTCTTATAAGGGTGAGTTCACTCACTCTAAGAGCATTGGGAGGTAAAAACCCATCAAGACGGTGTGTTCTCATGATGATTTCAATGAATTATCATGGAAATGAGTTTTAGAAGAGAGGTAATGCTTTGTGATAATAGCCCGATAATGCCATTAGCTATGAACTGTAATTGTAATAGCATTAGTCAAATGAATATATCTGATATTAATTTGAGTGTCAAATATTTCTATATGGTTCTTCTTGTTAATTAAACATCAGCCTTTTTATTAATTCAGTACCTAGCCAGTGCTTTCACATAGTAGGAGCCCAATATGTATTTGTGGATTAAATTAATAAATTGATCTCCAAGTGGACACATTTAAAATAGTAAAATACTGAATTTTAAAAATATCATGGATGTAGCAGAAACTGATTTCTGCCCAATATTTTCCCTGTTTTTTACAGTCTGTTATCTCATTTGCAACTCCAGTTAGCTATTGGTGTAGAATTGTTAATTTCGGAATTTGAGAAGAAAGTCTTTCTCATCTTTTGCTTATTTTGGGGGAAATAGCCTATAAGATTTACCCAAAATTACTTTAACTCAAGATTGAAGCAATTTTGGGTAGAGTTTGTACCTTTCACCCTGTGTCTTGTGGCCTTTAGACCATTTCTAAATACCATACACCTTCATGCTTGTATTAAGAACCTGAATATCACTGGGCAAAATCGTGCTTTAGGTAGTTTGGTATCGCTCTTCATGGTCGCCAACATCAACTGGGCCTCAACACTTTCAGCAATCTTAATATTTCTCCTCTAAATTATCTTTTCTGCTCTTGCAAAGACAAGTTCAAATTTCCCTGCTCTTTCTACCCTTCATTCTCATCTTAATCCCCCTTGCTTTCATGAATGGCTTGCTGCATATTTTGTAAAATGTGAGCCTTCAAAGGGATACTCCAACATCTTCCCAATACCAGAATTACACATCTGCATGCTCATACCCCCATCCTCTCCTTTCTCCTCCTCTCTCAGTGCAAGAAGTATCCATCCTCCTCTCAGACGCCAATCTCTGTGTCAATTGACTAAGTGCCCAACTCTTCCCTTAGGGCCTCATCTCCATGAGTTCTCCTTTCTTTCTCCTGCATTTTTAACCTCTCCACCTCTACCAGGTATTTTCATCATTGTTAAATATGCTCAGGCATCTCTCATCGTACCCATATCTAGACATTCCAGATGAAATACAGGGCTCCCAGTTAAATTTGAATTTCAAGAAAACAATAAATCTTTTTTTTTTTTTTTTAGTTTAAGCATGTTCTAAATATTGCATGAATAAATTTTTAGTATAAGTATGTCCAAAATATTGCATGGCACATATTTATATAAAAAATTATTAGTTGTTTATCTAAAATTCAAATATAACTTGGGATCCTGTATTTTTCTTTGCTAAATCTTTCAACTCTACACACATTCGCATCTTGTTACCACTCTATCTCTTAAATTCCCTTCAGTGCCAAGTTCTTGAAAGAGTTGTTTAAACGTGCTGCCTTACTTGCTAGATATTCTTCAGCCCACTCCAATCCAGTTTTCAATTCCTCTCTCACCACCGAAATGGCTCCTGCAAAAGTTATCAGTGACCATAATGTTATTAAATCTATGGGCACTTTTAGTTCTTCACCCTATCTGATGTCACAGTAGCATTTGACAGAGTTTACCATTTCCTGCTTGAAATAACCCTCTCTTGTTTTCAATATATATATACACATACATATATATGTATATATACATATTAAAAAAAAAACCTGTCACCATCTAATTGATTCCAACTCATAGAGACCCCATAGGACAGAGTAGAACTGCCCCATAGGGTTTCCAAGGAGCGCCTGGTGGATTGGAACTGCTGACGATATGGTTAACAGCCATAGCTCTTAACCACTATGCCACCAGGGTTTCCTACACACACATGTATAAATACGTGCATATATATATTTTTTCCCTTCTTTGGATGTTACTTTTCTTTTTTGACAGACTATTTCTCATCTGGAATCCCTGGGTGGTGCAAATGGTTAATGTGCTCAGCTGCTAACTGAAAGGTTGGAGTTTCTAGTCCACTCAGAGGCATGTTGGAATATGGCCTGGCAATATATTTCTGAAAAATCAGTCATTGAAAATGCTGTGGATCACAGTTGTACTCTGATACATGGGGGCTGCCATGAGTCAGAACTGACCCAACAGCAGCTGCTTGCTTCTCATCTTTCCAACTTGTAATGTTAGGGTTTTTCAGATCTAGGTCTGGGTCTCATTTTTCTCGTTTTTAATATTCAAACTAGATAATTTTATTCACTTCAGTGGGCTCAACTGCTATTTTTGTGCCAAAGATTCTTATATATTTAACTCATTTTTTTTTTTCTGAGCTTCAGGTACTTGTATTTGAACGTCTCACAGTATGTCAAAGCTAATGTGTTAAAAAATGAATGGGTGACAATGTTCTTAATCTGTTCTTCCTCCAGTCATCTCTTATTTGGTAAATGGAGTCTTTGTCCACCCAGTTGCTCAGTTCAGAATCTGGGATGCTTCCTTGATACCACCTCCTCCCTTCTTCGTCCTTACTCTGTATCAAAGCCATCACTAAGCACTTTTGATTCTACCTCTAAAATACAGCTTATATTTGTTCACTTCTCTCCATCTGCCTACTTTCTCTCTAGTTCATCACTACTCTAGACTTGCCTGGCTTACTTCAATTGTATCCTACCTGCTTCTTCCAAGTTATGCTCTTTCCCTTTCATAGAATACTCTATCTAGTGATCTTAACACACGAATAGATCATGTCACTCTGCCAGAAATACTTCACTCCTATGCTCACTGTGGAAACCCTGGTGGCACAGTGGTTAAGAGCTATGGCTGCTAACCAAAAGGTCAGCAGTTCAAATCCATCAGGTGCTCCTCGGAAACTCCATGGGGCAGTTCTACTCTGTCCTATAGGGTCGCTATGAGTTGGAATCAACAGCAACAGGTTTGGTTTTTTCTTTATGCTCACCATGCCAAATATCACTCGCCCTCTAGTTTCAGCTTCAATACCATTTCCAGACATTGTTAGTGTGAACATAGATGTGTCTCTAACTCTACCTGTACTTAAAACTTGTCATGCAAAGGAGGATCTATTAATGATGTGGGTCCATGAGGCCAAGAAGAATCTCGGAGTACTGCTTTATTTCATGTCATCCCAATTTAGATTTGGAATTGGAGTAGAACAGGACAACTGTGCCCTGCATTTATTTAGCACATTCTTTTATTTTGTTTTGTTTTTAGAAATATTAAAATGCCATACCAAAGCATCATAGCCATGATACTCCTAGCCCATTTGGAAGTGTTCAGGATCACACTTAAATTACAATAACAACCACAACACAAGCCATTATTTTTGTGCACCTGTGTTTTCCTGGTGCTTTATATCTGTTTCCACTAGTCCTCATAAAAGTCTTGCAAAGCAAGTTATTTGTGACACTTTAGAGAAGGAGAAACCTAGTTTCAGGAAGGTTAAGTAATGTGCTCAAGATCTCATAGTCATTAAGAGCTGAGTTCAGTTTGAGCTTAGGTTTATCTGACTCAAAAATCTGCCCTTTCTGAAAATGTTTTACATTCTACTTTGGTGAGTAGCGTCTGGGGTCTTAAAAGCCTGTGAGTGGCCATCTAGGATGCTCCACTGGTCTCACCCCTTTGGGAGTAAGGAAGAATGAATAAAACTAACGATAAAAGGGAAAGGTTAGTCCAAAGGACTAACAGACCACATCTACTATGGCCTCTACCAGACTGAGTCCAGTACAACTAGATGGTGCCTGGCTACCACCACTGACTGCTCTCACAGGGATCACAATACAGGGTCCTGCACAGAGCTGGAGAAAAATGTAGAAGAAAAGTCTAACTCAAAAAGAAAGACCAGACTTGTTGGTCTGACAGAGACTGGAGAAACCCTGAGAGTATGGCCCCCAGATGCTCTTTCAGCTCAATAATAAATTCACTCCTGTGGTTCACCCTCAGGCAGAGATTGGACAGGCCCATAAAACAAAATGAGACTAAAGGGGCACACCAGCCCAGGGGCAAGGACAAGAAGACAGGAGAATACAGGAAAGCTGGTAATAGGTAACTCAGGGTTGAGAAGGGAGAATGTTGACATGTTGTGGGGTTGTTAACCAATGTCGTAAAACAATATTTGTACTAACTAATGAGAAACTAGTTTGTTCTGTAGACCCTCATTTAAACTACAGTAAAACAATAATAATAATAGTAATAAAACTCTGCCCTTTCTAATTCTTGTGAGCCAACAGTAATGGATAGTTGCTTTCTACAGTCTTAAGGATAATTTGGGCTCTTCCCTGATAATGTCACGAGCTGTTAGGCCTCTGAGCAGCTCCAAGGGCTTCTATGAAGGCAGAGGTTGAGAGTATATAGAGAAAGTTATTTCTGGAATACATAACCTCATTGTATGAGGACTCTGCATCTAATCCCAACTGAGGACTATGAGCAGTGTTCGCCTGTGAGAGTTGTTATACACCAGCCAAGTTAGCCACAAGAACACTGACTAAACCAGTTGCCATACAAGTAGGGGTCTGTCTAAAAGTAGATTATGGACTAGCAGGCTACTTCTTTCCCCTCTGGCTCTAAAATTCTATAATCTCAAAACCCATATGAAGTTGGACCCAAGGCATAGAGCTGAATTTTTGAAGAAGCACATTTTAGAACATAGGCATGGACCCATGAAATCCAGTTGAATACTTTTCCACATGCATAAATATTTTCTTCTTTCACGTTTATTGCAACTGCAAATTCCTGTTTCAAGAGCAACTCGGTGATTCATGCTGACATGGCTGTCAGTGGCCTCAATATTCACAGATAATTAAATGAGAATTTAAAAAGGTCTCATTTTTGTTTTAAAGTAATCTTGATGGGAATTAAACAGGTAAATTATTTTCTCCTTTCCTGAATTCTGAGGAGGAGGGAATAGCAGGGACAAGAAGATGTACACTTTGACCTACTGGTTCTCCCCAATTACCCTTTCTCTCTTAGACATTTTGCTTTGGATCTTTCAGTCAACTGCAAGTCCATAACTAAGATGTCATTTTTCACTGAATTCTATTTTGTTATTTTTGTCAAAAGGTAAGTTCGAACTCATGAGTGTGAGAAAATTGATCTTGTTGCTAATGGGATGTAGTTGAAATAAGCAGTTTGACTGACTTCTTCACTCCCTTATATTAGCATTGCTACTTTTAGATAAACTATTCCTGAAATGGTTAGTGTAGGAGGATGGGTTTAGTCTCGTATCTTTTCCTTTAAAGTACTCAGAGTGAGAGATCCCAGAAGGATCAGTTTTCTCACTTGTACTGAAAATGTCACTCTAACAGTTATCTGTCTGCACAGTCAAGTTTTGAGAAATCTTTTGAATTTACCGCATTCACACCATTCTCCATCATGGTGCTAAAAATGACTAATGCAGCCTGGAGACTGGGAGAGACTGTGATAGCTGATCATCTTTTCCAATCCTACACTAACACTCACACATACACACATTCTTAGCTGACATTATGCATCCTTAAAGGTTGAAAATATCCTATGTGCTAAATGGAATGCTGAGGGATGGGGCAGTGCCTGAACATAGAGTATTGGTTTCATTATGCTTGGTTCCATCAAAAGATTGGTCTTTGACTGAATAGACTGATCTTGTTTTTGCCACTGTAATGTTTGAGTTAATTTTACATTTAAAAATAATCCATAGCATTAACATATTCAAATAACTAATTTTATCATCTCCTCATCCCTGAGAAAAGTGAAGTGCAGCGCTCACCTTAAATAGGAAGCAGCCGCATTATAGAAGTAATGACCTACCTAAAGCCCCACCTATGGTCAGTCCCTCCTTTTAGTGGCCATAATTAGTCACCATAAGTCAGTATAGGCTCACTAGAACCAAATCATCTGAATTTGTCTTATTGCCCTTTTTTGAGGAGTACTCTCCTGATGGTGAATTCAAGGGGTTGTCATAGACGCAGACATATCCTACTTCCAGAAAGACGTATGACAAAGTCTATGATGTCATTTAGGGCATGATGGAGAAGTATGTGGGCTGAAAGATAATAATTAGGTGAATTGGTAGCTGATTACATCCAAGAGGGTATGATTAATTGATTGTCATTAACTTGTTAATTTTCCACAAGGCTCTAATTTTGGTACTGTCCAATTTAACAATTTCATCAATTACCTGGGAGAAGTCTACCAAATTTGCAGATGGCATAAAGTTAGTAAAGAAGTAAGGATTAGTAATTCACTGGATGACAGAATCAAGTTTCAAAAATATCTGTTATTTAGGATGACGGGTTGACATTTATTAAGGATAAAGGTAAAGTCTTGCATTGAATTAGAAAAAAAATATTGTGATGTGTGGCGCTGAGAGGAAATGCTAAAAATGAAAAAAAAAAAAAAAACTCCCTAGGTTTTAATTGACCATAAGCATAGTGCAACTACTAATAAAATCAACACATTCTCTGTTGGGATTCAGAACAAGAGGGTCCAGTTTGATAAAACTAATATATCTATCCCGGTTGTGCCTGTCTTAAGTATTGTATTTGTTTCTGGAAATCACATTTTAAGATACTGACAAGTTTGTTGTTTGTTTAATGGATGGAGGGTCCTTGATAGTAAAAAATAGGAAATCTTGTGATGTGAAAAAACCGAGGATGATTTGTTTATAAAATAGAAGGGGATCCTGATAGCTACCTTTAATAAGCTCTTACTTGTGTCACAGATTATTCTAAATATTGCTTGTATTTAATCCTCAGAACTACATAATGAGGTACTTGTTGTCAATGCCGATATGGAAACTGATGCAGGTAAATTACCTGGATTCAAATCCAGGTGGTCTGACTCCAAAGCCCACTCTCTTAAAAGTTGTACCACATTATTTCTCCAAATATTTATCAAATGGTTGAAGAGCTGGTATGCGAATAAAAAACTAGACTTACTCTGTGGAACATAGCTGATTATCAAGAAAGGGCAAGCTCAGGTTATATCTCAAAGTCAAGAATTTCTCTTGGCACTGGAAGGTGCCTAGTGCATTATCTAGTTTTTGGTACAAAGTTAGACTAGATGACCTCCAAGTCAACATCCAAATCTAAGATTCTAACTCACTGGGCTATAATTTGATGTAACGCAGTATTATTGTGAACATAAAACAAAACAAAAAACCTTATTTGAAGCAGTAAGTTAATTAGTGGTAGTTTAAATGGTGTTCCCTCAGGCACAAGTTTAGAGAGTGTCCTGCCTCACGTCCCATCTTGCTAAGATGGCCTCACTGTGTGTCCTTGGTAACCTTCAGCATTGAACTCTGCCAAAATTATATAAACTTTCGTTTATCTATCTTTGGACCGTGTCTAGAATATTATCAATATTACCTTACATAAAAACCCCAATCCGAGGAAGTTATGTTACAGAAGTAACAAATGTCACTAAAAACCCTTTTCACTGGGGGACTCCTAATAGCTGCTTGGTGTATTGAACTCAATGTTGGCATTAGTTTCAGAATACTGAGGTTCAGATCTCTGTCAGATGCTCGTTGCAATGACTGGGGCACTCCATTTTCTCTTTTATGCCTTAATTGTTGCATATTTAGAATGCGGGCGATATTACCACCTTTTACAAGATTGTTGTAATAAATGTGAAAATGCTATGAAGGTTCTCATTAAATATTTAAATTTGCAAGGAAATCTATTTGCAAGAGTAGTTCTTTAAGCAAATATATGAACATTTTAAATTTATGTAAAAGACAAACTGGTGATGATATTTGAATTTGCAATTCTTCTAGAATATGTCAAATCAGATCTGATTTAAAAAATGAATTTTTCAGCAAATTTTCAGAAATATCTTTATTGAATAATGAGAAGAAAGGAAACAGGTATTTAACACCTAAAATGTTTCAGGTACAGATATAGGTAAGACTTTTCCAGGCTTTCTTACAAAATCCTAATACAAGTGCTTTCTCCCTTGTTTACATTACCAGAGAAGTCAGCAATTTGCTGCAGTTCACAGTTATGACATTTTGGATCTGAGCTCTTTAAGAAATGGAACCATGCTTTTGCCTGACTTTCTCAAATAACTATGAAAAGGAGGGAGTTTGATCTTGTCAAGCACCAATCAAGGGTTGATAGCTTTGCTCCTTAGAACTATGCTATACCAGTCACTGAATTTATTACTCTTAATTTTATTACTTTCTTGTGTTTGTAGAAGTTTTATGAAGGCTTGGAGGTGTTTATCTTGCTTGCCCCAGAATCCCCGGTACCCAATATGGTTCCTGACACAGAGTAGATTTCCAGTATTTCTTGAATGGTGATCTGGTATTAAAAGGAATTTCTTATTCATTGCTGTTGTTGTTGTTAGGTGCCGTCGAGTTGGTTTCGACTCATAGTGACTCTTTGCACAACAGAATGAAACACTGCCCAGTCCCGTGCCATCCTTAAAATCCTTGTTATCCTTGAGCCCATTATTGCAGCCACTGTGTCAATCCACCTTGTTGAGGGTCTTCCTCTTTTCCACTGATCCGGTACTCTGCCAAGCATGATGTCCTTCTCCAGAGACTGATCCCTCCTAACAACATGTCTAAAGTAGGTAAAACGCAGTCTTGCCATCCTTGCTTCTAAGGAGCATTCTGGCTGTACTTCTTCGAAGACAGCTTTGTTCATTCTTTTGGCAGTCCATGGTATATTCAATATTCTTCGCCAACACCACCATTCAAAGGTGACAATTCTTCTTTGGTCTTCCTTATTCATTGCCCAGCTTTCACATGCATATGATGCGATTGGGTCAGGCGCACCTTAGTGTTCAAGGTGACATCTTTGCTCTTCAACACTTTAAAGAGGTCCTTTGCTGCAGATTTGCCCAATGCAGTGCGTCTTTTGATTTCTTGACTGCTGTTTTCATGGCTGTTGATTGTGGATCCAACGAAAATGAAATCCTTGACAACTTCAATCTTTTCTCCGTTTATCATGATGTTGCTCATTGGTCTAGTTGTGAGGATTTTTGTTTTCTTTATGTTGAGGTGCAATCCATACTGAAGGCTGTGGTCTTTGATCTTCATTAGTAAGTGCTTCAAGTCCTCTTCACTTTCAGCAAGCAAGGTTCTGTCATCTGCTTAACGCAGGTTGTTAATGACTCTTCCTCCAATCCTGATGCCCCATTCTTCTTCATACAGTCCAGCTTCTTGGATTATTTGCTCAGCATACAGATGGAATAGGTATGGTGAAAGAATACAACCCTGACGCACACCTTTCCTGACTTTCAACCAATCAGTATCCCCTTGTTCTGTCCGAACAGCTGCCTCTTGATCTATGTCAAGGTTCCTCATGAGCACAATTAAGTGTTCTGGAATTCCTGTTCTTCGCAATGTTATCCATAGTTTGTTATGATCCACACAGTCAGATGCCTTTGCATAGTCAATAAAACACAGGTAAACATCCTTCTGGTATTCTCTGCTTTCAGCCAGGATCCATCTGACATCAGCAGTGATATCCCCAGTTCCACGTCCTCTTCTGAAACCAGCCTGAATTTCTGGCAGTTCCCTGTTGATATACTGCTGTAGCCGTTTTTGAATGATCTTCAGCAAAATTTTGCTTGCATGTGATATTAATGATATTGTTCTACAATTTCCACATTTGGTTGGATCACCTTTCTTGGGAATTGGCATAAATATGGATCTCTTCCAGTCAGTTGGCCAGTAAGCTGTCTTCCATATTTCTTGGCATAGATGAGTGAGCACTTCCAGCACTGCATCTGTTTGTTGAAACATCTCAATTGATATTCCATCAATTCCTGGAGCTTTGTTTTTTGCCAATGCCTTCAGACAGCTCGGACTTCTTCCTTTAGTTCCACTGGTTCCTGATCATATGCTACCTCTTGAAATGGTTGAACATCGACTAATTCTTTTTGGTATAATGACTCTGTGTATTCCTTCCATCTTCTTTTGATGCTTCCTGCATTGTTTAATATTTTCCCCATAGAATCCTTCACTATTGCAACTCGAGGCTTGAAGTTTTTCTTCAGTTCTTTCAGCTTGAGAAATGCCGAGCGTGTTCTTCCCTCTTGGGTTTCTATTTGCAGCTCTTTGCACAAGTCATTGTAATACTTTACTTTGTTTTCTCAAGATGCCCTTTGAAATCTTCTGTTCAGTTCTTTTATCTCATCAATTCTTTCTTTCGCTTTAGCTGCTCAACGTTCGAGAGCAAGTTTCAGAGTCTCCTCCGACATCCATCTTGGTTTTTTCTTCCTTTCCTGTCTTTTCAATTACCTCTTGCTTTCTTCCTGTATGATATCCTTGATGTCATTCCACAACTCGTCTGGTCTTTGGTCACCAGTGTTCAATGTGTCAAATCTATTCTTCAGATGGTCTCTAAATTCAGGTGGGATATACTCAAGGTCATATTTTGGCTCTCGTGGACTTGCCCTGATTTTCTTCAGTTTCAGCTTGAACTTGCATGTGAGCAATTGATGGTCTGTTCCACAGTTGGCCCCTGGCCTTGTTCTGACTGATGATATTGAGCTTTTCCATTGTCTCTTACCACAGATGTAGTCAATTTGATTTCTGTATGCTCCATCTGGTGAGGTCCATGTGTATAGTCGCCGTTTATGTTGATGAAAGAAGGTATTTGCAATGAAAAAGTTGTTGGTCTTGCAAAATTCTATCATTCAATCTCTGGCAATGTTTCTATCACCAAGGCCATATTTTCCAACTACTAATCCTTCTTTTTTGTTTCCAACTTTTGCATTAAAATCACCAGTAATTATCTATGCATCTTGATTGCCTGTCCGATTGATTTCAGACTGCAACAGCTGATAAAAATCTTCTATTTCTTCATCTTTGGCCCTAGTGGTTGGTGCTTAAATTTGAATAATAGTCGTATTAACTGGTCTTCCTTGTAGGCATATGGATGTTACCCTATCACTGACAGTGTTGTACTTCAGGATAGATCTTGAAATGTTCTTTTTGATGATGAATGCAACACCATTCCTCTTTGAGCTGTCATTCCCAGCATAGTAGAGTATATGATTGTCCGATTCAAAATGGCCAATACCAGTCCATTTCAGCTCACTAATGCCTAGGATATCGATGTTTATGAGTTCCACTTCATTTCTGAGGATTTCTAATTTTCCTAGATTCATACTTCGTACATTCCAGGTTCCAATCATTAATGGATGTTTGCAGCTGTTTCTTCTCATTTTGAGTCGTGCCACATCAGCAAATGAAGGTCCCAAAAGCTTTACTCCATCCACATCATTAAGGTTGACTCCACTTTGAGGAGGCAGCTCTTTCCCAGTCATGTTTTGAGTGCCTTCCCACCTAGGAGTCTCATCTTCCAGCACTATATCGGACAGTATTCTGCTGCTATTCATAAGGTTTTCACTGGCTAATACTTTTCAGAAGTAGACTGCCCGGTCCTTCTTCCTAGTCTGTCTTAGTCTGGAAGCTCAGCTAAAACCCGTCCTCCATGGGTGACCCTGCTGGTATCCGAATACTGGTGGTGTAGCTTCCAGCATCACAGCAACACACAAGCCCCCACAGTATGACAAACTGACAGACATGAGGGAGTTCTTATTCATAGAAGTTAATTTTTCCATAGTTTGAAATAGGTAAGTTATACTTTTTTTTAATAAGAGAACACAAACCAGTACGTTTGCTATATTAAATGGAGAACTGTATGTATTTTTGAAAGTAGGAAAAAGAAGCTTGTGGTATTTTCCTTAAAATCAATAAAAGCAAATTAAAATAAAATTTAAGCTACATTAACATATTAGAACAAATAAAGAAATAACTCCATGGATTTAAAATACAGTAAAGACAGCTAATCATCACTTGCATCCTGTCTGAGTTTTCCACCAGCACATGTTACCAAGAAGTATTACTTTTTATATTTGCATAGGGAACTTTTTTGTTTCCAAGGTCATTGGTTATTCAACTCACATTTTCTCTTTTGCTGCATAGGCATGATTTCTGGTAAATTGTGTAGGAAAAGGATGATATAGATACTCTGTTCCCTATATTTACAGAGGACTTACCTTTTCTGAGGATTATCTATGCCACTTATGAGGCATTATTGAATATGGCCTCACTGAAAGACTTAGTAAGAATATAATGACCAGTTTGTTTTAAAATACACTAAAGAAAGCAGACAATGTTTCATGAGCAGTGACATTCTGTAATTACCTCCTCCTATCAAAAGAAAAACAATTCCCAGAAATTAATGAATACAACAGGAGTCTATTTCCTATCTTAATTGCAAAAGTTGATCAATTAAAATAAAAAACTACACCGGCAAATCCCCTCTGTTAAGGTTTTGTCTTCCAATTCCTAAGCCATCAAACCAATGTGTATAAGCATACCATGATCTTATTTTAACCTTCTGAGATGAGATATACCAACTCCACCAGCACTGCTCCCACGAAACAACCAAATCCATTGAACAGTGACAAAAAATTCATAGAGGTTCCTCTGAGACTACTTGGAACAAATCTGTATGACAGTACAGATACTGAGAAAAAAAAAAGATTGGAATTTAGAACATTTTCCCTAAAACACCTTACAGATATTGCCCAAATTAGTACTGATCATACCTCAAATAAAGTTTACTGGTAGGGTCAAAATTTGAGTTGGACTTTATTAAGGTTACTATAGTAAGATCTATTACAATTTACAGATCTCTATAGGGAAGAAAATATACCTTTGTACAGATTTTAAAAGATTTTGATTCGTTGGTTCGGTGTCTCAATATGATCACCCAAATTTCACATTAGTTTGGTAATTTGAATATTTCTGTTGAATTTTGGATTGAAGTAAGACCTGCACTAGATAGTATCGTGACAATCTATTAATAAGATCTATGATTCTGTGATTCTATGAAAATTATTAGGTTCCTTGTGGAAAACTTGAATTTATCATATAAAATTAGGATAGTGATTAAAAGCATGAGCTCTGGAGTTAAATAAGGTTGTGCTGAAATCCTAGGTCAACAGCTTACTATCTCTGTGACTTTAAATAAATTACTTAAACTCACCCAGCCTCAATGTCCTCTTTTATAAAGTGGGAATGATATCATGATATCATTACCCACTTTGCAGAATCTTACCTGCTGTAAGGCACATAAAGTGCTTAGCACAAAGCTTAACTTCCAGGGACTGAATAAAGGTTAGTAATTTCCATCATGTCAATCCTACCAAACCAAATAAAAAAACAGCACCTACTTTTTGCAAAGCCTATGCTAATAGCACCTACTTTTTGCAAAGCCTATGCTATGCCCTTTAAATGCACTATCCTGTTTAAGAAGAGAGCACCTAGAGAGAGAGAGACAATAATGAACATCAGGTCTCCAAGATGGTTGTTTTCTTCCAAGTCTTCTGGGAGTAGGAGTAATAATGACAGCAAAAGGTTGGGAGAAAATCATGGAGGAAAATTTGAAAAAAATTTAATTAAAAATATATTTCTTGAAATCAGAAATAATAGATGAAAATAAGCACATTTCATTTAGTGTGTGCCATATTAACACACTTAAGATATGTGTGATGATCTTAGGGATACATACTAAGACATGATATTTATTATAACATGATATCTGGGATTTGCTTCAAAATTATACGGTAATGAGAAAGCAGGATATGTGAATGAGGGTAAGGATCAAACAAGTTTGGCTGTGAGTTGAAAATTGTTGAAACTGGAAGATGGATACATGTTAGTTTATTATCCTAATCCTTCTTCTTTGTGTATGTTTAATATTTTTATAGTAAAAGTATAAACATGGCCTGGTAAAAAAAATTGTAAAGAAATTCATTAAATTACATTAACAGTTTTAGCTTGGAGTGGTTGAATTATTGGATTTTAATTTCTTCTTCTTACTCTTCTACACTTTACAAATTTTCTGTAATGAGAGATCACAAATAAATACTAAAGTTCACTTTTAAAAGAAAAGGAATAATAGAGAACCAATGTTTTTGTAAACACTAAACCATTAATTTCCTTTTCTGTAAGAAGAGACAGATCTTATTCTCTCCTCCCTCTCCTCTCAGGTTAATGTTATGTGTTAACTTGGCAAGGCTATGATTCCCAGTATTGTGTCATTGTCCTCCATTTTGTGATCTGATGTAATTGTCTTGCATTTTTTGGTATTATGTAATTATGTGTTGTAAATCCTAAACCTCTATGTGTTAATGAGGCAGGTTTAAGGTAGGGTGTATCTTGAGTCACACTCTTCAGTGAGTCATGTTACATGCTTACTGAAGTTACCACTTTGCTCATATAAAGGAGTTTCCTTGAGGGTATAGGCTACATCTAACATATGTGAATGCTCTGGCAAAACTCTCTCTTGTTCTAGATCTTGCATTTCGCTCTGCATCATCTGACCTTCGGTTCTTGGGACCTTGAGCCAGCAGCCTGCATGTGACCTGGTGATTCTGGGATTAGCCAGCTTCCGCAGCCCTGTGAACCAGCAGCTTATTGTCTGACTTGATTTGACAGCTTTCGCAGCCCTCTAGGCCAAAAGCCTGCCATCTGACCTGCCAGTTTGGATTTGTGAGCCCCTGCAACCACGTGAGTCAGGAGAAACCTCCAACCTGATGCCTGACCTATGGATGTGGAACTTGCCAGCCTCCACAACCACGTGAGCCATTTCCTTGAGATAAATCTCTTTGTATACATATACTTCATTGGTTTTGCACCTCTAGAGAACCCAGCCTAAGACAGTCTGGAAGCCTTCTGAAACCTGTTCAGCATCATAGCAACATGCAAGCCTCCACTGACAGATGAGTGGTTGCTGCACTTGAGGTGCACTGGCCGGGAATCAAACCTGAACTTTCCACATGGAATGTGAGAATTCTACCACTGAACCACTAATGCCTCACATACATAATATAAATGTCTTCATGTTCCTTTCTGCATTGATCAAACATTTTGGTTTTTCTTTCCGTGTGTCCTCTACATATTTCTATTTATTCATCCAATGAACATTAAAAGGACTCTATATTTGTGCTCCAGGAAAGTTGTCGAATACTGAACCTGAGGGTAGAAAAAGTATCAGTATATCTCTCCTGGATTTAAAACTTCCAGAGGACAGAGATTTGTACATTACTAAGCACACTGACACTTTGACACTTAATACTACAGATACTGCTTGGAGATGATGATAATGGTGGTGATAGATAAAATACCACAGAGAATGGCTTCTAAGATTTAGCGGCAAGGTGCAGTGAGCACTATAGCTCTCCTATGCAGTGGTGTTCAAATCACTGGCAGGAGTGAGAGGCCAAGCCTTCTAGTTTTTTAAGGAAGGTGCAAATGAGGATACAAGGTAAAGGCCAAAGAGGCTTTGGAGAGAAATGATTCACAGTTCTAAAAAGAACTTAGCTTATGAACTTTCCTCTCTATAAATATGAGGAGAAAAACAATGGGCAGAAAGACTAAGTAGGCCTATTTCTTTCACTGAGAAAAAGTAGAATATATAAGCCCATTATTACTATGCTAGTTAATTATTAATCCTATGCTTTTCTCTTGCTAGAACTTCTGGTGCAGTATATAATTCATGAACACATTTTGCCAGCTCTCTGCCTGCTGGTTAATCTCTCTTTGGTGTCATTTTAGTTGTTTTGAAAGTCTCTAGTTCTCTTTTATAGGACTTGGCGTTTTAAGTCCTCGTATCTCCATTTTCAGGCATCTACTTGCATGTTCTGATCTTTTTTCAACTTTAGTGATCATCAGCTTGATTTTTTAGGTTCCAAGATACTTCTTTGAACCTGTTAAAGTAGAGATATTATCAACAAGTCTGTCGCTATTCTAAAATTTTCATTTTACTATGAAGACACAGTCAGAGTGTATGTGAAATCCGGTCTTCTTGCCAATGAGAGCTAAAAAATGTCTCTCCAGGTAGTGGCTGCTTAGTGCTTGGAAAGATGCTACATCACAGCATATGCAGAATCTACAAAATCTAGGATCACAGCCACCTTTCTAAGGCACGGGGTATGGGGACTCATAGCTGGAAATTACTTTTATTCCAATTGTTCTTCTTAAACAGTTAAAATAACGTTTACTGTGCTTGGTGAGAAGTTATCGGGAACATGTGGAGGACAAGGACTGCAGTCCCCTGAAAATAGATGTTTCTCTTATTGCTACTTTCAGACCATTATTTCTTCCTCATCCTAAAAAGCTCCAACTTTGAATCTTACCCACCACTTCTCTTTTGTACTGTCATTTGCCGACCCCTGGGACATTTTTATCTATTTCTCAAAGTTGTTAGCTCCTGTGTCAATGGCATACTCTCTAATACCACTCCTGCCTTAATTCTTGACAATTTTAACATACTTACTGATCGTCCTTCCAACGTCCATCTTTCCAAATCTTGGTTTTTTGGTTCCTTGACCTCCTATCTAATGACTTTGTTGTCCACACTACCTTAGTCACTCATGCCCAGGATCATACCATAGGCCTTGAAACGCAGACCAGGGCTTGGCCAACTACAGCCAAGGTAACATCTGGTCGGCAACCTATTTTCATAAATAAAGTATTACTGGAACACAGTCACACCCATTCATTATACATTATGACTGCTTTTGCACCACAATGGCAAAATTCACCGGTTAGGACAGACACTGAATGTAAAGTCTAAACTATTTACTATCCAGCCCTTTACAGAAAATGTCTGCCAACCCCTGCCCCAGATCAGTATGTTACCACTCCAAAATCTCAACTTTGTGCATCCAGCTCCAACTACCATCATTTATCTTTCCAGTTTACCCTCTACTACTCAGTCCCCCAAATACTGGTACTCCTCCAAGAGCTCAAATCCATTATCCCTTTCATTATTTTTATATTTCTTACCTCCTAGATGTCCCCACTACTCTTTCTACCCAAGTTAAGTTCCATGGTCAATTATTATAATCACATTCTTTCACATATCCATGTGAAAAATAATAACAATAACAACACACATTATCACTGCTGATTATTGAGTGCTTTCTAGATATCAGGCACTGTGCAGTTTGCTTTACATAAAATATTTCATTTAGTCCTTACAGCAATTCTTCCCCATTTTACAGAGGAAGAGAAAGGCTCCGAAACACAGAATAATTTTCCGGAGATCACACAGCTAGTCCCAAGAGTATGACCTCTGATCTGTCTGAATTTAAGCCCACTGATTTTAACCACTATGTGTACTGCCTTCCTAAAAGTGTGATATTTAATTTTGCAGTTCAAAACACTTTCACATATTATTTCATTTGATTCTCAAGAAGTAGTCTCCCACTTCCATAGGGTCTTGCACTAATGCTGTGATATAAGGAAGAAGTGTAGTTATTTCTATGTTAAAGTTGAGAAAGGTAAGATTTGGAGGCTAAATGACTTCACAAGTTTACACAGTAAGTGACAAGACTGCAACTCATACCAAAGTCTTGGGGTCCTACCCCATGACCTCTATCTAAGTCAACTGACTTAGTTGGACCTCAGTTTCCTGATGAATGAAACAAGAAGGGTGGACTAAACAATTTTTAGTACCAAATCTGCTTTTTAACAGTCTATTGGTGGAGCCATGGTTATTGGTATCTCTGGCTCTTATATCTTGAACTATTGCTAAGCCGGCTGAGAATTTTCTCACTGTTATTCACTCATTACCTTTCCCCACACCTAACCCTGAAAATTTTGACTTCCTATTTCCAAGAATTCTCTGGAAATAACATCAGGAAAGATAATGTTTGTATAGCGGCATTCTTTTACGCTTCTTTTGTACCCCTTGCAGTGTCAAACAGTGATGTCTATATTACAAAATCTTATAAAATAATTTATTCATGTAAAATAAATAGAATGAAATTATTTAAAAGTATAAAAAATAAGTCTGATACCTACATATGACTATAACTACACAAATGCTGTTAATTTTACTTTGACTTTTTCAATGAATTACTTTGATATCATATTTGTGTATATGTATACACACACATATACATGAAACATTTTGATGGATTTTTAAGGGGCTAGTCTAATTAACATAAGCAATCTAGATAATCCAGAAGCCCTTGATATTTTACAAAGTTATTTTGAACCTGTTTTATGAAACACTAGTGACCATTCTTAATCTAGTGTAATTTAAAGACATTGAGTTATCTGGAAAGTTGACTTAAATTTTTATTTCATTTGCATGTTTATACACTCTCAAAGTACATTAAGTACACTTTTTGGAGGGAGTTTATATGTGAGTTTATCTATGTGAAAGAGGGAAAGGAGGAGAGGAGAATTTTCATCTGAATATGTTTGAGTTTTCTTCTCGGTTTTGGCCGAGTTTTGTTGTTGTTGTCTGTTTTAGTTTCTGTTATATATCTTACCAAATGCTTACTGCCTTTAACGAGGTGGGTAAATCTTTCATTCCAGCTCAATTGAGGTAGAATTAGTAATTGTTCTGTATGTAGCAGAGGAATGAAAAGAAATCAAACCTTTTTAAAAAGACAGTGATAAATAGCCTTGTTTTGAATCATTATGGGAAATCTCCATGGTGTGTACATCGGCAGTCGCTTTAATTGTTCCTGTTAAGATTATGTGTTCTGTGTTAAAGTTCAATATGTGGTAATATTAGTTCATAAAATTATTACTCACAGGTTGGATTTACCAGTGTTTCAGCCACACCAAGTAAAAGGTACTGGAGAACCAGGTGGAAATAGGGCATGGAGGAAACAATGAGAACTTTGCCTGAAATGGTTTGCTCCGTTGGAGGGAAGTCTTTTCTGTGTGTTTCAAAGAAGCCGGCTACCATTACAGACAATGCAGCAGAAAGATTTCCAGCAACTGAAGGGAAAGAATGAGAAAGAAAAGCAAATTAATGGAAATGCTAGAAATCAGTGTAATAGGCCATAGTGTTTTTTTATACATTTATGCTAGGGGATGTTTCCTCAACATTTTTATTATTATTATTATTTTGCTCCATCCAGGCAGCAGCTAACTGCATTGTATAGACATCCTGTGCTTGGGCTTTGGCCTCAGAAAGGTCTGTGTTAACTCTTTATTTCTAAACTTCGTTACATAACTTCAGACCAGTTACTTAAGTTCATTATCACTTTCCTCAGGTTTAAGATGGGGTTAATGATTATTGCATATTATATATACTAATTAATATGCTATATTAATTATTATAATAAATTATTTCATAAGGTAGTCATGAGGTTTAAATAAAATACCAGACTGGTGTTATTATCAGTGTTCCAGGTAGAAATTAATAGCATATATTATTAAAAAGAGAAAGCACTAGTTTTAAACTTTTATCCTCAGATGAGGTATAGCACTCTAAACAATTTTTTAAGATATATATAAATTAAAAATGATTTGGTTTTAATCATTATTTTCAAAGTGGTTTTGAAATAACCTACCTGTAGGCATTATCAGGTCTCAGATTTTCTGACACTTCTTTAATCTTTGTGGACAAAGGAAAACAACTATTGGAGAACTTAGAGACTAGAAACTTTTTTTTAGGAAAAAACAAATGTTTAAAGGGATGCATTAGCTAGATGAAAAGTATAAATGGCAGAAATTATTCAGAGAGTGGTCCAGCTTTTCTCTCCCTTTTGTCTAGGAAATTTTGGTTGAAAAATGAGTAGGAATTTTGTTACTGAGTTTATATCTACTGTAACCATTTTATTTCTCAATTTATAATTCGTATCACTGAACTTAATCCCATCGTTAGAGCAGAGGCAAAATTTTAGATTGATGGAATTTATTTGAAATTTAGAGATAGTCACATTTTGCTAACTTGCATAAAATTTTAGATAAGGCCAAGCTTTCAATTCAGAAAAATCAATCTCATGTTTAAATAGCTTAGTGTTTGTTTTGGTTGATAGAGAAACTGGTAGGTAAATTTTGTGATTATATCTCAGCATTTAAATGTATCAATAAAGTTTGCTCTTTACTGGGTCCCCAAGAAGTGAAAGGTATAAAAAAGGAGAAAACCTGAATAACTGTTCAAAAATTTAAGGAATTTATTATTTATTGCTATTTTATAAATTAAGTTCCATAAAGGCCCATTCATAGTGAAATATAGATTGTGATTCTGTAAATAGCTCATATAAAAATATAAATTTCACATATTATCTGCCATTAAGATCAAGTGTGTCTCATAATTGCAGTTATCTAGATTACTTGGCACATTACAGCCTCATCAGAAAGAAAACTAATATGTTAATTCAGTTTAATATTTACTCTTTTCCTGCTCAGGTTTTATTTTTTGGATGGGGCCCTGGTGGCATGAAAGGTTAAGTGCTTGACTGCTAACCAAAAGGTAGGTGGTTTGAACCCACCTAGTAACTGCTGGAGAAAGACTTGATGATCTGCTTCAGTAAAGACTACAGCCTAGAAAACTCAATGGGGCAGTTCTACTCTGTCACACGTGGTTGCTGCAAGTCGGAATCAACAGCACCACCCAACAACAACATACTAGGCATGGAGTCCTTGGGCGATGCAAATGGTGAAGCACTTTGTAGCTAACCAAAATCTTGTGGTTTGAATCCACCTAGGGGTGCCTTGGAAGAAAGGCCTGGTGATCTACTTCTGAAAAATTAGTTGTGGAAAACTCTATAGAGCACCATTCCACTCTGATACACATGGGTTACCACGAGTTGGAATTGACTCATTGGCAACTGATTTGTTTGTTTATGCTAGGCGTAAACCAAACCCGTTGCTGTTGAGTCAATTCCAAGTCATAGCAACCCTATAGGACAGAGTAGAACTGCCTCATTCCTACTCTGGTTTCCAAGGAGTGGCTACTGGATTCAAACTGCCAACCTTTTGGTTAGTAGCCAAGTTCTTAAACACTGTGCCACCAGGGCTCCCTGCTAGGCATAGTGGAGGATATAAGATGAAAAAGATCTGTTCTCAGTCATGGCAGACTCATATCATACAGGGGAATATAAGAAGAACTTATTTCCAGTTGGAGAGGTGAGCGACATCATTTTATGCTTTAAATAGAGATGGTTCCAATAGGAAAAGGAGAAGGTGGCACAAATGGCTTGAACAAAGGCACAGAACTGCGAAAGCACTGGACAAATTTTCAGAATGGCAAGAAGTTGAAGTTATTTGGAATCGGGGAGAAGACAGACTGGGGACATTTGATACTCTTTAAAGAGGAGTTTAACACCCTTTTAAAGGAATTTGGAAATTACTCTGAAGATAATAGAATCATTGAAGATTTTAGACACAGTGAAATGATTAGAATTGTCATTTAAGAGGATTACTCTAAAGGTTGTTTGCTGGGTAGATGGAATGGGAGAGATATTGGAGGTAGAAAGATAGTTAAGAAGTTATAAAAAAAATCTTGGTAAAGATTTACCATAACCCCAGGTGGTTGAGACCAATTGATGTATCTTAGATGGCCGCTTGTTAGCATTTAAGACCCCAGACGAGTGGCTGCTTTTTTTTTTTTTTATTTACTTTTATTGAGCTTCAAGTGAACGTTTACAAATCAAGTCAGACTGTCACATATAAGTTTATATACACCTTACTCCATACTGCCACTTGCTCTCCCCCAATGAGTCAGCCCTTCCAGTCTCTCCTTTCGTGACAATTTTGCCAGCTTCCAACTCTCTCTATCCTCCCATCCCCCCTCCAGACAGAAGATGCCAACACAGTCTCAAGTGTCCACCTGATATAAATAGCTCACTCTTCATCAGCATCTCTCTCCTACCCACTGTCCAGTCCCTTTCATGTCTGTTGAGTTGTCTTCGGGAATGGTTCCTGTCCTGGGTCAACAGACGGTTTGGGGACCATGCCCGCTGGGATTCCTCTAGTCACAGTCAGACCATTAAGTTTGGTCTTTTTATGAGAATTTGGGGTCTGCATCCCACTGATCTCCTGCTCCCTCAGGAGATCTCTGTTGTGTTCCCTGTCAGGGCAGTCATCGATTGTGGCCGAGCACCAACTAGTTCTTCTGGTCTCAGGATGATGTAGGTCTCTGGTTCATGTGGCCCTTTCTGTCTCTTGGGCTCATAGTTATCGTGTGACCTTGGTGTACTTCATTCTCCTTTGATCCAGGTGGTCGAGACCAATTGATGCATCTTAGATGGCTGCTTGTTAGCATTTAAGACCCCAGACGAGTGGCTGCTTTTTTATTCAACAGAATTCCCAGGACAGAATCTGATAGCAGGGGGTTGAAGAATGAGTGGGTGGTCTGTATAAGTAGTGTCATCTAATTTTTTAAGGAACTTGAGTTGGAATCGACTTGATGTCACATGACAACAACAGGAAAGTATAAAGCTAATCCAGTAGCTTTAAGAGCAGAATCACAGGAAGCAGTTCATAAGGTGTGGAAGGCTTGGCTGTGTTTGTATGCTGAGGGGAGAAGCCAGTAGAGATATGAAAAATTAAAGATGTAAGAGCAAGAAATAAATAGTAGGGAAATGTCCTGAAGTAGGCAGGAGAAGGGAAAGGATCAAGGATCCAAATAGTTTAATCACAGAAAGGAGGAAAAAATCATTCTCTCAAGGAAAAGAGAAAGTGTATCGGATGTTTGAGAAAACCGAGGATGCTGAGAAACAGAGGGTGAATTTGAGGAGATTTACACCATATGACCTCGATCTTACAACTTGAAGGGCCCAGTCACTTGCTGAGAGTGAGTGAGTGAGGATGAAGTTGTGGGGAGAGAGGAGAAAGGTTTTCAACTGCTGCGTTTAGTTGAACATAGAGTGTCTGGTTGAATTAGAGCTGTTGGCTGATTTGCAGTTTATGTTATGTTGTCTCTCTCTCTTTTTTTTTCTGACAATGAAACAGCTGAACTGTCCCAGACAATGGATACACAATCCAATACTTTTTCCATTATGTTTTGCTTTTGACATTACAGTAAACAGCACCTATTTGTTTACAAAATTTAAATGATTTTTTAAAAATATTTTCACCGAAGGATACGGCATTTGAGTCTATTTTTTTAATTTGTTAAAAGAATTTTTGTAAACAATTGCATTCTTCGATTTAAGATTAATCTGGGTTGGGAGGTACTAAACCCAGCCAAACCAAACCCAGTGCTGTCGAGTCGATTCCGATTCATAGCGATCCTATAGTACAGAGTAGAACTGCCCCATAGAGTTTCCAAGAGGTGCCTGGCGGATTACGAACTGCCAACTCTTGGGTTAGCGGCCTTAGCACTTAACCACTACGCCGCCACCAGGGTTTCCTGGGAGGGACTAGGTAAGTTATTTTCCTAATTGAATAGTCTCTAATAGCAGCAGCTAAAGCATAGAGGAAAGAATTCAGGGCTGAGTATGCCTCTTAATAGTTATATCATTGTGGGGAAGTCACTTTACCTTAAAAACCTTAAGAAGTCCCAAAACCAAAATGAAAACCAATACCGTTGAGTCAATTCCAACTCAAAGTGACCCTATAGGACAGGGTGGAACTGCCCCATAGGGTTTCCAAGGAGTGGTTGGTGGATTCGAACTGCTGACCTTCTGGTGAGCAGCCAAGCTCTTAACCACTGTGCCACCAGGGATCTTAAGAGGTCCCAGTTACCTTTTATTTTAGAAAATGTAAGTGAAAGTTCTTCGCAGTTGGAAAGAACAATACAAATCTAGAATGGTTTCAAGATCTATGTTTTAAATTGTGTAAGTACTTGTGAAATTTACCTTCCGTGTACCAGTTCTAAGAAAAAAAAAAGAATGCTAATAAAATAAGGGTATAAAGCAAGAAAGGGGGAGAGAATGAGCCAGGTAAACAAAAGATCTAACAGAGGGGAGTGCTGGACTGCACATCTAGGGGCCACAGTCCAGATGGAGAAGCCGTGAGGGAATGTGAGCTCTCCAGAGGGAAAAGAGGCATCAGTACATTATTCTACATGTTTAGCATTTAGGAAAAGCTAATTATAGTATGATAAAATTGATAGAGCAGCTCGAAAATTTAAAGGGATTTTTAAATTAATAATTTTAAATTAATTTTTAAATTTTTTAATAATTATGTGATTTTTTAATTGCTTAAAAATTGCAGAGTTATTAAGTACAGAAAAATGGATTTCTTATATGAAAAAACTGAATCTTAAACCCTTTCTTTGGTTTTGCAATGAGTTATAAATTTTATTATAGCAATTTGGAGAAATACATGTATATAGATATACAGTAAAACCTGGCAAAAGATGGAACCTGTATAAGGCAGAAACCTGTCAGAGGAGGAAAATTCAAATATTTTCCAGTAATAAAGAGCGATAGTAAGCACCCTGTCAAAGGCAGAAAACTTGCAAGACCTGGGAAAACAAGGCAATCTCGTTGAGTTCCAACTCTCACAGGTTTCACTATACATGTTGTTGTTTTTGTTGTGTGCCGTTGAGTTGATTCTGACGCACAGCTGACCCTATAGGACAGAGTAGATTTGCTTCCTACGGTTTCCTTGACTGTAATCTTTACAGGAGCAGATTGCCAGGTCTTTTCACCACAGAGCCACTGGTGGAATATATACCATTTATATAAAGGACTATTGATTTAAATTGAATTATCCTTATAGTCATATTCTTTAGCAATATTAACACAAAATAATATTACACAAACAAATGAACAACACTTTAAAGATTAAAAGTCAGTTGCCTCTGGGCACTATGACTGGGTGGTAAAGAAAACTGGGATTGGAGATTACTGATCATTATAAACCTTTCAGCACTGTTTGTTTTTTGACCTACCATGTTTCCCTCAATCTAAGATTAATTCAACTGTAAGTGGCAACATGTTTCCTTATGTGTGAGTAAGAAGGAAAAAATGCTGCCAATCCATCACAATATTTAACTCCATTTCAGAGATGTGTATGTATAAAAAGGTATGTGCTGGTATTACATAATTAAGTTGCTCAAATTACAGAAATTAAATTGTCCATGATAATCAAATGAACTTTAAAGAAAGTGTTGGAGTGGGGAGGGATAGAGTGTTAAAAACTTTATTTGGTCTGTTTTAGAATTTGAATCCTATGAATATCTTCTAAGCCTCCCATCTTCCTAAATTATTTAGAAACATCTACATAAGAACTACTATACTCTTTCGTGTTTTGGTTATCATCAAGGCAGCTGTACTATGTAAAAGGGCTTATTTTTATGCAGTAAAGCTTACAGCATTATATGCAATCGTTTAGATCAGGAATCAGCATTTTTTTTTCTGTAAAAGATCAGATTATGCATATTTTAGGCCTTGTGGGTCCATAGGCAAATTTGAGAATATTACGTAGGTATTTATGTAACAAGAGGAGTCCCTGGGTGATGTAAACAGTTAACATGTTTGGCTACTAACCACAAGGTTTGAGGTTGGAGTTCACCCAGAGCTGCGTCAGAATAAAGGCCTGGTGATCTACTTCTGAAAAATCGTCCATCGACAAGCCTATGGAGAACAGTTCTACTCTGACACGTGGGGTCACCATGAGGTGGAACTGGCTCAATGTCAACTTTTTTTTTTAATGTAATAGGAGAGAAAATAAATTTCCACAATTTTTTTTGAAAAAATTCAAGATAATAATTACAGTAATAATAAAAATTTTTTAGAAGGTGAGACAATTTTGTTTAACTTGGGTCCAAAGTTAGTGTTTCCTGTCATCAAGTCAAATGCAAACGTTCATCTGTGGAAACCATTCTTAGCTTGCAGACCATATGAAAACAGATGACTGGGCGGATTTTGCCCATGGGCCATGGTTTGCCAATGCCAGGTTTAGTCATCAGCTCCTACTGCCTGTTCCTGAATTTTTGCTCTGGTCTGGTGAGAAATTGTGGCATTTTACCTGGGCCACTGCTGCCTGGACACATGCATGAAGCCTAAGAGAGCAGTCTTTTGGCCTCTTGCCCTTTTCCTTGCTACTCACAGTGCATTCTAACCAGTAGCATAGGTAGCCCTTGTTTCTTGTTATTACTACGTGTCGTTGAGTCGATTCCGAATCATAGCGACCCCATGTGACAGAGTAGAATGGTCCCATAGGGCTTTCTTGACTGTAATCTTTAGGGAAGTAGATGGCCAGATCTTTCTCCCACAGTGTGGCAGGGTGGATTTGAACCATCTCCTAAAAAAAAAAAAAAACAAACAAAAAAAAAAAAACTTTTTTTTTTTTTTTTTCCCTTTCCGTTAGCAGTCAAGTGCTTAGCCATTTGCACCACCAGGGCTTTTTGAGAGCTTGTTAGACATGCAGAATCTTGGACTCTACTCTAGAACAGCTAACTCAGGATTTGCATTTAAACAAGATCCTCAGATGATTCCTGTACACATTAAACTCCTCTATTTTTTTTTTTTTTTTATCATAGAACACTCTCAGATTTCTAGAAAAATCCAAGGACAAGCAATTCTCCAGACAATCTCAAGCAAAGCCACATATTTAACTCATTTACCCAGATATTTTAGGGCAAAGCATATTTTACCTGAAGGGTTTAGATGACTACCTTTGTTCTTTGGTTTTATTTGCTATTGTACTCCAGATGCCGGTAAAAAATGACTTTTTTTAAAATTCAAAACAAACGCTGATTCCAACCTAAATTTAATCCACTTCATTTTTATTTTTATTCTCAACTTGTATAAGATCGTAACACTTCCAAAGGAGAGTGCGGTTTATCAGAATGCACACATTTTAAACCTCTAACCGATCTGTATTTACAAGATAAAGCACAATGGTTTCAAAGGAGATATTATATCCAGATAAATAATGCATGTTTTAATATTGCCCGCGTGGTTGTGGACAAGCCCATAAGAGTCCTGAAGCTCTTATGGTTTATTCTCTTATCCCACCTTGTAATAATTTTCCAAATTAGAACATAATGAAATCAAAGAAAACCAGAATCCATTCAAACACTAAAGTTGCACTTGCTGTTTTATATGGAGGCAAAATCTTTACATGAATAAATGGATATTTTAAGATTCTTCAGTTATTGGCTGAATTTACTCACTGAGAAAATTATGGGTTTTCTATAGGTACTATGATGTTCGAATCCATGATATCTAAGCTCACAACCATAAATATGAAATTCTGTTGAGTTCCTAAAAATTCCTCTTGGATCTCTGATTTTGGCAAATTCCCAGAAGACGAAATTTGCTCATGTAAGAACATACTGGTTGGTGCCCATGAACCACTCTCATAGAAAACCTGATGCCTTCGAGTCAATTCCAACTCATAGCGACCCTATAGGACAGAGTAAAACTGCCCCATAGGGTTTCCAAGGAGTGGATGGTGGCTTTGAACCTTTTGGTTAGCAGCCTGAGCTCTTAACCACCGTGCCTCTAGGGCTCCAGACTCTCAAAGAGGTAGCTGTAATTTCGTTGCCATATGTATCTGCTGCCTTTGGAGAAAATAATTCTCACCTACTATGAGAATGACATATGTTTTTTATTTTTATCTGCTTCACCAATTAATGGTGTGCTCCTATATTTGAACCGAGCTATTCACCCTCTTTTTTTTTGTTTGTTTCTTTCTGACCGTTGAAACTCATTTCAGGAGATTCACCTTTAGTTTTGTGCTTTAATTTCTGAATATGCAACAGGTACCTCATTTACTGGAGATCAGATACACAAACACATCTTGATAAAGAATCACTTATTGCTTTGGGTGGTGTACTAAATGGGCTACTTTACCTCAAATTTAATTTCAGCTTTGATGTCAACTTTAAAAATAAGATCCTGAAAATACTACCGTATTTTACACAAATACCGTGTGCCTTCTATATTTATTTGCCAACCACACCCTTCCCCCGTGAGGTATTTTCATAAGTGTACTATGCTAAATTTTTTTAAAGCAACGTGTAAAAATAAATTGGCATAGCAGTACTTATGAAGATAGCTCATAGGGGGAGGGAGCGATTAGCAAACAAATGTACAAGGTGTGCATTATTTGTGTAAAAATACAGTAATGTGCTTTTATTAATTAAATGAATGACTTAATCCAGCAAAATATTTACAAGTTATTTCTTTTTGTGTTTGCATAGTTCCTCCCATTAGGTACGTTACAATGGATGTACCCTGTAGTATACCTTGGAAAAAATGTGTCAGTTCCAAAACATCAGGAAAAAAAGTAGTTTTGCCCAAGCTAATCCTACTTTCAATAAAGGTGACTGGATCTCTGACTTGGTTTTTAGTTTATCAAGCACTTTTTTTCCAACCAAGGAATGATTTTTATACTAAATGTCAATTATTAGAACTAGTAGAAGTTACTGGTTATGTTAGAGAATCAAGCCCTTGACTTTACCTATATCATAAAGAAATTTTAAAGGTGAAAGTCTTAAAGATATTTGAATATACCTCATATGCATTTCAATCTAGATGTTATTTAAAAGCCAAATAATTGTTACTCCTGTGTTATACATTTCTGCTTGGTATAAGGCTTAATAACAATCTTAATTAGGCTAATTTTAGCCAGATTAACACTTGTGTGTGTCAGCACAAACTTAATGCTGCACACTGCTGGATTTAATTAATACTAAGGAAAGGAAATACTCATGGTGTAAACATTTTTTAACTGAAAAAGGCTAACATGACGTATGCACAATTATGACAGAGGATAAATCACAATAAATCACTGATTCTAGATTTTTAGTGAAATAAAGTTGACATTAAAATAGATAAATAACCCACAACATTTTAAGAGGGAGGAAATTAGTTTGTCCACTGGGTGGAATGTAATGTTAACCTTTAAGTATTAGTTTTACTTAATGTGTAATAACATGAAAAATGCTACTTTAAATTGTGAAGTACAAGAAAAAATACTTAAGAAAAAGAAAACCCTATAAATAGAGAAAAAAAAAAAAAAAGACTAGAAGGCAATATATGAAAGTAGTAACAGGATTTGAGTTTGGGGCCTATGAGTGGTTTTCTTCTTTTTTCTGCTTTCCCATATGTCCCTGAAATAACACGTGTTACATTTATAGTGAAAAATAAAACTCGTGAGGTCTCATAGCGAAAAAAAAGAAAAAAGCTAAATAAGGTCAAGTGTAGTGTTAGGAAAGTACAGTCTTGATGGAATACGCTGGGTGTGTTATCAAACCTTTGCATTTCATGCATAGTTCTGGAAAGTTTGGAGTTTTTTTTGTAGTTGGCACCCTAATACACATTTCTTGATTTCATTAGGTAACGAACTTAGGAATGTTACATCTTGAATTAGAAACCTCTCCGTTGTTGCATTGTTTAAGAGCTAAAAAACGGAAATAAGTTGCATTTTTCCTTCCTTAAGTTTCTAGTTTGACCAACGGTGTGGGACTTCCCCACTTCTCACCATTGGCCTGAGCTGTGATTATGCCTGTCAAGCTTTAGGCATGGTTGTTGTCTGTACTCTCTCCTCTGTAAAGACGATAGTACCGGGAAGGGAAGTGACTGAAGGTGAGAGGATGTCAGGAAATATAAGGAGTAACAGCCCACTGGGGTTAAAAAAAAAAAAAAGGATTTTTTTTTTTTCATTTACTTCATAGAATTTATTGGAAATAGCAGTGAGGATTTCAAGTTAACACTGATAACTTCCATTTTTAGGAAGAAGGACCCGGCAGTCTACTTCTGAAAAGAATTAGCCAGTGAAAACCTTGTGAATAGCAGCAGAACATTGTCTGTTTTTATAGCTCATAATAATAATAAAGCAATGACCTTAGAATTAAAAAAAAAAAAAGAATTAGAAGACCATAATTCAAACGATGCTATCTTTGTGACCTTTGATCTCTTAAATGATTGTTCATCATGAGTTTTAATGTGATATGTATATGCATGGTGCCTAGGTTGAAATTAGAAACTCAATAAATATTTGTTCAGTCATAATTTATGTACTTAAAAACCTCACCCACATTTTCAAGGCACTTGAGTTCAAGGTAAAAGGAAATTTTAATGTCAGACTAATTTGATTACATAAATTACTATCAAAAGTACCCTAGGTTTGTACCTATGTGTCCTGACAAAACATGTTAATTTTCTATAATCATAATCAGAATATGGAAAACTTAACCAAATATCTAGTTACAAAGATGAATATCATATTTTTTATATTCCCATAGCAAAATATTATGCAAATAAATAAGCAAGTATGCAAATGAATGAATGATTGCAGACTAACTTAGAAACAACGAATTTCAGTATTTTGTACCCAAAGGAACATAGCTCAAGTTCATTTGAAATGACTAGTTTTTCCTTTTTCCTCTAGCAGGCCTTGTTATCAACCTTGGAGGGGAATATTTAGTTCATTAACAATATCAAATAATATACTATGTAAACTCTGTGTAACTCTCCTCTAGCCAACAAAACTATACCCCTCTTTAAATATGTTGTCAAATATGCAAGAGTGGAGAATTGCTGAAGAGTATGTTGCCTGTAGTTAAAGTGAATTTAAGATTTCCTGTGCTCTGGAAGGAAACCCTTGTGGTGTACTGGTTAAGTGTTACACCTGCTAACCAAAAGGCTGGCAGTTCGAATTCACCAGGCACTCCTTGGAAGCTTATAGGGCAGTTCTATTCTGTCCTATAGGGTCGCTATGAGTTGGAATCGGCTTGAGGGCAACTTTTTTTTTTTTTTTAATTCTCTGGAAGGATTTCTAATGTAATTCTTTCAGCCATGCAGTATAGAATATTTTCCTAAAGTCATCCAGGCTTTTTTTTTTTTTTTCAAGTAATTAAGCATAATTTGAAGCTCAGTCTGGGATATTTCATGATATACAAGACTGCCAAGGCTTAGGGCACTGCACAATATAAATTTACTTCCATTTTGTCCAGCATTCATTCTGTTTCAATAGGGTAAATGCCTTACTTTTCTTCCATATCTTCAAAGTGCCTAGGATAGTGCTAGCAAAGCAAAATCGAACCCGTTGCCATTCAGTCGTTTCTGATTCATAGTGACCCCATAGGACAGAGTAGAACTGCCACATAAGATTTCCAAAGAGCAGCTGGTGGATCTGAACTGCAGACCTTTTGGTTAGCAGCTGAGCTCTATTACCACTGTGCTACCAGGATAGTGCCAGGCATTCACTAAATACTTACTGGTTTTTGAATTTCTACATTGGCAGACCAAGAAAAGCACTTTTAAAGATTTATGGATTGTCAAAGCCTACTACAATTTGGAGTTCTACTCTGTCCTATAGGGTCACTATGAGTTGGAATCGACTTGAAGGCAACAGATTTGGTTTTGGTATTAAGATTTATAATTTGCCAAAACTTATTATAGTAAATAAATATGGGGTGGCTGGTTTAAAACTTAATCAGAAAAGATTATGTACAATTGAAGATAATAAAATAAACTAAGGTAAGTTTAATCACTGAATTCTTTCCCAAAACAAATACATCCTGTGATCTTGTTAATGGCATTGATAAGTGACAGGAAGCTTGCACCCTGAAATGTAACTTCTATGAGCAGAGAAACAACAAAAATTATAATGTAATAATAAGTGTGACTAGAAGACTGTGTGGTCTCCACAGATCTTTAAAAAGAGTAAGAGTGGCTTAGTCAAGAGAAGAGGATCTTCTAGATACCTGACCCTGACTATTTTAATAAAATTATCTCTCAAGTAGAGGTTAGAACCATAGATGAACATTGTGTGATATTTCTTGATTTCAAACTTCCTTTCTTTTCTGTTATGAGCCCTGGTGGTACAGTGGTTAAGGTAGGTAGTTTGAACCCACCAGCCGCTCCTTGGGAGAAAGATGAGGCAGTCTGCTTCCGTAAAGATTTACAGCCTTGGAAACCCCCCCCCCCCCAGGGGGCAGTCCTACTCTGTCCTTTCAGGTTGCTATGGAGACCCTGGTGGCATAGTGGTTAACAGCTACAGCTGCCAACCGAATGGTCCGCAGCTTGAATCCACTGGGTGCTCCTTGGAAACCCTATGGAGCAGTTCTACTCTGTCCTTTAGGGTCCCTATGAGTTGAATTGACTTGATGGCAACAGGGTTTTGGTACATGTAAAGGGAGCCCTGGTGGTGCAGTGGTTAAGACCTTGGCTGCATTTAAGCAAAAAGGTCAGTAGTTTGAATCCACCAGCCACACCTTGGAAACTCTATGGGGCAGTTCTACCCTGTCCTATAGGGTCACTATGACTTGGAATCGACGCCACAGCAATGGGTTTGGTTTGGTACCTGTAAATATGATGCTTTTTGGGAATACAATTTTCTTTTGCAATGTTAATGAGGTCATACCAGAGTAAGGTAGGTCCTAAACCTAATCACTTCTGATTTATAAAAAGGGCAGAATAAACACAAAGACACACACAGGCAGGGGGAGGAAGACAGACAATGGAGACAAATGCATCTACAAGCCCCAGGAATCCCCAAAATTGTTGCAAGCTACTAGAAGTTGAAATAGACAAGGAAGAACCTCTCCCTAGAGCCATGTCCTGAATTTGGACTTGTAGCCTCTTGAACCGTGAGAAAATAAATTTCTGTTCTTTGATGCCACCCACACTTGCTATTTGTGCTACAGTAGCACTACGTAACTAAGACAGGTCACTTTCTCAAATAAACCCGGCAATTCAGTGGCAGAATAGTGGCTAAGACCCAGATTCTTGATTCTGAGGCTGAGCCTGGTTTGTAAGGTACCAGAAACTATCCTCTTGTTTCATGAAGATATTCGAGGAGCCACAGCTAGGCAGATGAGGGGATGATTAGAATGGATGGCAGTTCCTTCTGTCCTATTTCAATCAGAAAACTTCTATTTTAGGTTCTTTGGATTACGTTCTGAGTAAGACATCATAAAGTTTTTCACTTCTAAAATTATTTAAAAATCATTGCTAGGTACCTTATTATTTGAAGAAGTAGTATATTGAAGCTGTGAATTACAGTACTAATTTTTAATAAAATTTGCTACTGGTTCAGAAATTAATGTCTCCCAAGGATAGCCTGGTATTATTTGTTACTTGCATTAATTTTTAAGAAATATTCAGCATTGGCCTAGGAGTAAGGACTGCTTTACCTGAAGATAGGTGTTGAAAGTTCACCATTTTTTCTATCAGATGTGTCTTCAAAGGAGGCATAAAAGGATGGAAGGAATATAAGGCACCAACGTCTGGGCAGAGGTTTGGGAAGCTGGAGATATTATCACTCATAAACTCATCTTCTTCCAGATTATCCAAAATCTACCCTACTTGGTATCTTAGAACTTAGCAGAGTATTTTAAAACAATGCAAACAACTCACTTGGGATGCTAAGTTGTACTTACTAATGCATGCCAACAGAAATGGCCCATCTCTCTTAGAGGGAAATAAGCGGGTGCTGAAATACTCCATAAAGGAGCCAGGATTAATAATGGCAGGAAGCCGATCACATTCATTACTGCAACTGGCAGAAGAAAGCCATTCGAATTCAGATTGGAATTCATGGTCTGTAGATAATATCCTGAAGGAATCTGTATTTGAGGGGAAAAGCAGCCATCAGTGGTTTAACTTTGGAGAAACTGATGCTTGTACTATGTGACCAATGAGCTATATGTTCCCCAGCTTTTCAAATCCCAATTATTGTGCTGATAAAGGGTTTCCATCTGTGACATTAGGAATTCTGTTTCGTCTATTAGCAATGCTATGGAGGAATCTTCTGTCGTGTGGTCTATCTTCTAATTTTTCCTGTAGAAAATACAGTTTGCTCTAATTTTGTGTTTAGGATGACACAAATGAAATCAAAGAACTTAAGGTTTTTATATAAACAAATAGACTTTTTTTCATGAACGATAAAGTCAAAACCAGTAAAAAGTATCAAGGATGTTTGTTTTTGGCTAAATGAATGAAAATAAAACAAAACAAAAGGTTTTTGGCTAGAACAGATCCTTTAACTAGCATCTACTTCTGTGGCAAAGTAGATAGGAATGATTTTTTTTTTCCCCTTAGAAGATGGGTTCAGTGTGGAGGACATACTACCTGTTGCAGATTGTCTTTGTGGTCTGAGAACACATTACCTGTTGTAGGCTGTCTTTGTGGGCTTCCTGGATTGGCCCCATTTCTAACGAGAATCAAGTAATGTGAGAAAAAACAGAGAAAACATGCTTCGACCCGTGCTCTCCTTCTAAACTAATTGTGTGGAACTACTGGGCCATACCACCACCCATCTGTCAGTTTGTTGTACCTTGGTGGCTTGCGTGTTGCTGTGACCCTGGGAGCTATACTTGCAGGGTCACCCATGATGGACACATTTCAATAGGGCCTCCAGGCTAAGAAAGACTGGGAAGAAAGGCCTGGTGATCTACATCTGAAAATTAGCCAATGAAAACCTATGGATTGCAACAGAATATTGTCTGATATAGTGCTGGAAGATAAGCCCCTAAGTCGGAAGGCACTCAGAATACACAGTGGCTGCAACAATGGACTCCAGCATACCAGTGTCTGTGAAGATGGTGCAGGACTGGGCAACATTTTGTTCTGTTGTTCATGAGGTTGCCTGTGAGTCAGAGCTGACTAGACAACAACTAGCAAAAGTGGACCACAAAGGGAGCTACATTAAAAAAATATTCGTATAACAAATGATTGATTAAAAAAAATTTTTCCTTCCCCACACAAGACCCTCAATGTATTGTTAGAATTTCTTCATTTTAAAAAATAAATCCCTACCCTAACTGAAACTCTGGCCCTAACCTATAACTTCTTAAGTTATATTATAACCTCTTCATGTGTTTCGAGCCTTTCTTAGGTTATAATATAGTTAGAACTAAGGCACAGTGTCATAAGAAAGGGCCATCTCCTTACTGCTTTAGTTCAGGAGCTTTGTTACAATCATCCCATCATCCCCGTTATCATTAGCAGCATGTAGTATTTCCTCAATGCCCTGTGGCACGCAAAGCTACTGAGTGTCATGGAAAGAAAGCAAACCTTTGTCTTCTCCTTGAGAAATGGATTCTGCCAACTGTTTTTCTTACGGTGCATGAACTGACTGGGATTCCTGACTCACCACCATACCAGGAGAGCATCCCTGTTCAAGCATTCAGATGATAACCTCTCATTTAAAACATTCACTAAGCCCCTCTTCTGTAACAAATTGTAAAATTTGAGAGAGAATAAGGAGAATCGGAGTCATGGAGGCAGTTCAGCTGTTACCAAGCCTGCCATTTGTAAAATGAGGCTAATGTTACAGTAACTGCTTAAAAACAGAAATTGACCACATTTTCATTGAAGTTCTTTCTATCTATAAAACTTGTCCTGGTAATAATTTATCTTCTAATCATTATTTGACCCTTAGGATAGTAAACAAAGATAGTTTTGGTTGGGTACAGATGGCAAGACTGAAGAGAACATGAGCTAGTTCTGCCCCAGTACAATAAAATTAATAAGTACATATCCTCCAATCAGACAAAAATGAATTTTTTTTCTTTAAAAAAAAAAAAAAGTGCTGGCAGCAGAACTAGTCTAAGAATGAAAGGCTCCCAGCACAACTTGGAAGTTTCTGTTACTGATTTCAAATGAGAATTATTGTTAATAGGAATAAAGTTATTATCGGTATGAATCACAGACACAGAAACCTGTTAACTTAATAATGTGGCAAATGTACTATTAATCTTTAGTGAAGCAATATTAATATATTGCCTAATCTAAGAAAAGCCTCCAGTGTCTTGAAAGCCTGAAATCAATTCTGCTTCTGCCTCAAGTTCTAAAATCATCCCCTTTTAAAATTTTAAATACTTTTATTTCGTACAAGCCTCTAAGTATGCAGAAATAATTGCTGTCAATAGAGATTCATTTTCACCTTTGAGTGGCCAGCAGTGACAAATGGCAACATCATCAACCTTAACATCAACATATTTTAAATGTATGTCTTGGAACTGAAGGTCAATAATGGATACTAAATTTAAAATATGGAATTCTATGATATTTTAGTCTCAGTACTTTGATCGTCTTTGTACTGCTGATTACTTCATCTGGGAGCAAAAATTTAATTCCAGCCTATCCCAAAGGAAGTTTCCTCTGACTCCCTAGAGAGGTGCAGTCTAATTATTTTCTTTGAAGTTTCCAGCAAAACATTACCATATGTATATAATCTGTTAGGGATTTTTGACCCAGCTATTTTTTTTTTTTTATCAGAGAGGCATTGCAGAAAATAGCAAATCATGGGAGCTGATACCGGCCCTCAGTAGAGTGGCTGCTCTGCCATATACTGGTAGGGTGACCAGGGGCAAGTTATTTAATGTCTCTGAGCCTCAGAGTTAAGATAATAATACTAGACTTTGTAGGCTTGTTGTGAGGATTAAATTAGATACTGTAAAGCCATTCTATAGAGCTATGAGACATAATAGGTATTCAAAAAATTAATAGTTTTTGTTCTCTGAAATAAATCGGGCATCTAGATTTGGTAAAATGCTTAAAAAATAGTTATCCAAATTTATGTCAGATTAAATACACACACACATACATAAAACAGTTTGTAGAAAAGGCTCAAACTCAAAGGAAATATCAGCTGTCACTGAATTATGAATATTAGGAATCAATAGTTTGCGCTCTTTACACAGTGAGTTGGAGTCAAGCTATGGGCCATTAATTTCTCCATTCTAATATGTTTTTGTAATATTAATGATTATATATATGGGTAAGCTGTCTGCTGTATTCTATATTTTTGTGTCAGCTATTATTGGAGAGTCAGGAGGGAGATGAATCTTCTAAATCAGACTAGCTTTCATGCACTGTCTAGACCAGTGCAAAAGGCCCTTCTGCAAAAGGGCCAGATGCTAAATATTTCCACGTATGATTTCTGTTGTAACTACAGAAAGTAGATGACCAATCCCCCAAAACAACACTCACTTCATTTTTCTGAACCTCAGTTTCCTCTCTGACAAATGAGGTAGTTGAGTAAGTTAATCTCCAAGTTTTTCTTCTTCTTCTTCTTTTTTTTTTTTAATACGCTTTAGGTGAAAGTTTACGGAGCAAATTAGTTTCTCATTAAACAGTTAATACACAATTGTTTTGTGACATTGGTTGACAACCCCACAATGTGTCAATGCTTTCTCCTTCTCCACTCTGGGTTCCCTGTTTCCATTTATCCTGTTTTCTTGTCCCTTCCTGCCTTCTTATCTTTGCTTTTGGGCTCGTATGCCCATTAGTCTTGTATACTTGATAGAACTACAAAGCATGTTCCTCACATGCGTTATTGTTGGCCCCATAGACCTGTCTAATCTTTGGCTGAAGGGTGAATCTCAAGAGCTATTTCAGTACTGAGTTAAAAGGGTTTGGGGGCCATACTCCGGGGTGTCCTCCAGTCTCTGCCAGACCAGCAAGGCTGTTTTTGTGTGTGTGTGAATTTGAACTTTGTTCTATATTTTGCTCCCACTTTGTCTGTGATCCCTGCCACAGCAGTCGGTGGTGGTAACTGGGCACCACCTAGCTGTTCTGGGCTCAGTGTGGTGGACGTTGTGGTAGTTGTGGTCCATTAGTCCTTTGGACTAATCTTTCCCTGCCTAAGTTTTTTTGTTTTGTTTTTTAGCTCTATTGTCCTGTGATTTATGAATACAACTCACTTATTGGCCTTCTAAATTCCAATGGAGAAAGTCTCAAATTTATTCAAAGGCTTTTATGATCCTTTATTTTTCTTCATAAATAAGTTAGTCTTTGGCCATAACCACATTATTATTTTTTAAATCATATATACTTATAAGATGTACTTTGGGTTAGTGTTTTTCCTCTGCTTTCTCTACAGCATAGTTACTGATTCACTAAGGAACTAATACAGTGGGTGGGAAGAGAATCACTTGCTCATTAGTACTTATACTTCAGAGTACAGTGGAGGTGGTACTCAAATCTGCCAATTTAGCTACTCGTTAGTACCACTTTTTAAAGGTTTAATGAGGGAGGAGGGCAAAACCTTTGGCTAAAAGGAGGTTTTGTAATTGCCTATAGATTTGATATTTTTGTGTGCTACTCCTGAGCCTTATGACTCTGATGTATTGTTTGTCTTGTGTAACTACTAACAAACACTTTTATTTCTATTGGAAATCAACAACACGTGCCCAGGTACTTCTCACGTACACGTCTGCCTGAACCTGCTTAGCTCTTGAAATTAGAGCCCAGCTCCATAGGAGAAAGATCTGGCGATCTGATCCCAGAAAAATTATAGCCTAGAAAACCCTACAGGGCAGTTCTACTTTGTCACACGGGGTTGCTGTAACGTGAAAATCAACTCCACGAGACCAAACAACAACAGTTACGTGCATTTGTGGAATGACTGACTGAGGATGTATGTGGAGGACTTGCTGGGGTGACAATAACCATTTACTTGTAATGTTAACATGCAACCACTTGATTGTTGTTGGCTTAGTATTAATTGCCTCCCTTACCTGCATAATACACATTCTGTATAGGAGATGAAAAATGAAGAGGGGGAGAAGCATGAGGAAAAATTTTGCATCTTCCACATGGAACTCACCGTAGTAGCCACCTTTTTTTTCTTGGCATGGTCTAACCAGCTTGTCACATCTCTGGCAAGATGATAATATTGTAGGCAGCATATTTTCAGTGCATTAACAAATACCCCAAAGGTTGTCAGGAAGGAACAACCTGCAAATAATTGGAGATACTATGTATTAGTAAAGGAATTATTCTTAAATTTTCCAAGATGCCAATCAGAAAGATGACAATTGCAATGGCAAAGGGGAGTAAAGTAACTGAGAAAGTTTTAGCACCCAAGGGGTTGTTCAAAGGAACAAGCTTCTGACAAGGGTTCTGGCATCTTGGTGACCAGCCCAAGGTGTTATCTGACAGCTAACATAAAAAATGAAAAAGGTAAGATCAATGAGAACATATTAAAAAGGGAAGAAAGGCGACAAAATAAAACACCAAAGTAAAGGATTTCAGAATCTCTCAGAAGTCTCTGACTTTAATTCATTAATGAATAAAATAGCCTGAACTTTCTTTTACATGCTTAACACAAAGAACTAGTACTATTTTTTTTACATATAAATCATTATATAAATAATCTTCATTTTACTTGGCAGGTAGAGGGTGGTTTCTTATCTTGACATGGAGATGAAGGGAAATGTATTCTCTGCTTTGACTTTATCCTTGGATTTCAGACATAAGGTTATACTTTGAACTCTTCAAATGACTTTATAAATGTTGATAGTGTTACTAAAAGTTCAGATTGGATTAGTTGGCTTTTGACTTTTCAAGTAGTTTCCTCTGGGTTTGTATGGTTGTTGCTTTAGTATCAGAAACATTTTATTGCTTCAGATGTTAGCAGTCATTTACTGCTAGTGATTTGCAACCTTATTGTTGCTTCCTGTATGTTCTTTCAGATTCCACTTTTCTTTGACTCCATTAGGACTTCCTGATAAAATGACAGATAAGAGACCTCCGTTATAAGAGACCTCCATTTAGTTAGAGTAGTGCAGCTGTGCCATCATGATTCTTACAATTTTTCATAGCACTCTCTTTGACCAGATAAATCCTTGTACATGTTACATAGACACCAAACCATGATTGCAGGATAAATAGTAAGATAAATGTGAAAAGGTTTGAGGTCTCCAAAGAGGGCTACTCTAGAAACTCAAAGTGTAGTTTGATCATCATTCCCATTATGTTCAACTTTCCTATAGTAAAATTGAGGATGAAATGCATTCTAACTGGACTCATCTCAATGCCATAGATTATTGGTTGTTATATTTAAATAAAGAATATTTACTAATATTTCTTTTTATGGTCATGGAGTAGTTATATTGATTTGATCTGATCTTTTCTTTAACATTGTAATGGACCTATTATGTCAGCCTTTGATTAATTGAGGAAACTGGGGACCTGGTAATTGAATGTGGAGCCTTTCACCTCTAAGTCACTGAATCAAATCCAGCCCAAATTGGTAGTGACCAAGAATGATTATATCCACGGCTCTTTGGTGGCCTCTGTGAAATGCATTTAGGACATACAGAAGTATGTTGGGATAATTGCTGACGGGAGATGAGCTCATATCTACAGTCACTATTGCCTCTCCTTAGGTAGACAGACACAGATGAAAGGCCCAGGGACTAATAAGGCGAAGGGGACAGAAGCTCCTGTGAGTGGCCAAGGCTTCTGTTTCTTAGTAAACAAGTAATAGGGACATTTCTGTTATTGCAAAAAGAACTGCCCTAGTATGAGACTTTCCTAGCTATTTCAATTAGTTTACTTGAAGTTTTAGTAAGATGAGATCTGAGAGTGTGTTGATGAACAGACTAGAGACTGAATTTAAGCAGGCCTGGGTTATGAGGCTTAACTTCCTAACATTTTCTTATAATCTTGTCTCTGTGCTTCTCATCACCCTGCCTTCTGCTCAACTATTGTAAAACTGCTGTGTAGACAGTAGGGTTATTATTAGCATTGATCTAAATTTCTATATGTTTTCAAATAGTCCTCATTATTAAGAACTCTATTTGTAGGATGAAAGGCTATTTCCAAAGGTATTTTTCCCAATATCTTCACTTTTTTTTTTTAAAACATTTTATTGTGGTTTGGGTGAAAGCTTACAGACCAAATTAGTTTCTCAGTGAACAATTTATACACATTTTGTTTTGTGACATTAGTTGCAATCCACTCAATGTGACAGAACTCTACCCACTTCCTCCCTGGGTTCCTCGTTTACATTTGTCCATCTTTCCAGCCCCTTCCTGCTTTCTGGACCTTGTTTTCGGGCAAATGCTGCCATTTTGATCTTGTGTGGTTGATTGTTCCGAGGAGCATGTTCCTTGTGAGCGTTATTGTTCACTTTATAAAAAAAGACCAAACCCATTGCCTTTGAGTCACTTCTGACTTACAGTAACCCTATAGACCTGTCTATTTGGCTGAAAGGTGATCCTTGGGAGTGGGTTCAGTTCCAGGTTTGATGAGTGTCTAAGGGCTATAGTCTTGGGGGTTCCGCCAGTCTCTACCAGACCACTAACTCTGGTCTTTTTCATGAATTTGAATTTTGTTCTACATTTTTCTCCTGCTCTGTCCAGGACCTTCTATTGTGATTCTGATCAGAGCAGCTGGTAGTGGTAACTGGGCACCATGTAGTTCTTCTGAGCTCAGTCTAGGGGAGGCTGTGTTTCATGTGGTCCATTAGTACTTTGAACTAATTGTTTCCTCGAGTCTTTGATTTTTTTCACTCCTCTTTGCTTCAGATGGGAAGAGAAACAAGCATAACCCTGATACCAAAGCCAGGCAAAGATACCACTAAAAAAGAAAATTATAGATGAATATCTCTCATGAGTGTATGCACAAAAATTCTGAACAAAATCCTAGCCAATAGAATCCAAAACCATAACAAAAAAATAATATATCATGACCAAGTGCGATTGATACCAGGTATGCAAGGATGGTTCAACATTAGAAAATCAGTCAATGTAATCCACCACATAAATAAAACAAAGGAAAAGAACCACATGATCATATCAATCTATGTAACCATTTCATTTTTCCTGAGCTGCTCACAAGTTTCTTTGTCTTTGGTTTGGGGATGTTTGATTATAAAATGCCTTGAACATTTTCTTTTACAGTCTATCCTATTTGGGGTTTGTTGAGATTCTTGGATTGATATCTTCTCATCTTTCATTCTGCCAGTAAATCTTTAAAAAATTTTTCTGTGCTTTTTTTTTTTGTCTCCTCCTGTTCTGGTATTCTGATCACACATAAATTATTCCTCTTGATGGTGTCCCACATAACCCTTAGGCTTTCTTCATTTTTCTTCATTCTTTTTTCTGATTGTTCCTCTAATAGATTAGTACCAAGTAATCTGTCTTCTATTTCTCTGATTCTGTCTTCCATTGTTTCAATTCTATGCCTTTGTCCTTCCAATGTGTTATCTGTTTCTGAAATTTTAGTGTTAAATCTGGATTTTTGGTTGCTGTTTTTATATGCTTTTCCAATTCTCCATTTATTTTGTCATTTTGTTCTTGTATTGTTTTCCTGAATTCTTCTAGAGTTTTATCTGTGTTTTCCTTGATCTCTTGGAGGGCCTTGTATGTAAGTCTTTTAAATTCCTTATTGGGTAGTTCCATTACTGTTTCTTCCTCAGGGAGGTTTCCTGGTTCTTTATTTTGGTCACTCACTGGAGCCATCTTCTCCTGCTTCTTTAGGTCATTTGATATTATCTGTTGTTTCCAAGGCATTAAGGTGTTATTATATTTATTTATTAATTGTATGTTTGCTATGTCCTGATTTTTTGTTATGTTTGGTTTGATGTATCTGGATAGGCAGGAGTGCTACTCTGATCACTAGTCTGGCCACAGTTGAGTGCCCGCCATCTGTCTCTGGGTGGGTGGGGTAGCAGCTGGGTGTGTGAGCACAAGTCTCTGTTCACTGGTTTTGTGGGGTGGCTGAGGGCATATTGAGTGAGTGTCGGCTGCCACCTTTTCTCAGCCCAGTGGTGCAGGAATGGGCAGTGATACTTGCTGAGTGGGTGAGTGGCACATGTGGCAAGTATGACTGCCTAGTGGGGGCATGGTTGCCACCTCTTGCTGGATGGGGGGGTGAGTGGTGGGTGGGTGCATGAACAATCATGTTGCTGCCACCTCTCGCATGGTGGGGGGAGGGTGTGAGTGACAAGCCAGCATACGCACAGTCATGTACTTGCCACCCCTTGTGGGGTGGGGGGGTAGGGTTGAGAGATGGGGGCAGCAGAGGGCAGGTACCCATGGGGTCACGCTGCCACCACCTCTTGCTAGGCCAGGTGGGGCATGGGCCATGAGTAGGTGGATTTGCATACATGTGCGTGGTGAGGGGGAGGAGAGCGAGTGGTGGGTGAATGTGTGTGCGATTGTGCCACCTCTGCCTCTTGCTGGGCAGATGGAGGGGGAGGAAATGGTAAGTGGGTGTGTGAGTTTCTGGGTTGATGGAAAGGAGGGGTGGGGCAAGTGCCAGTGCTGCACCGGGGCACCTTGACACCACTCAGTGGGGTCATGGGGGGGTGGTAGTTGAGGAGGGGAAGTGGTGGTCAGGGTGGGGAGGTGGCAGTCAAGGCAGGGAGGTAGCTGTAAGGGCTGGGTTGGGGGGAAGGGGTGGGTTTATACCTTGGTTTCCAGCAGTCAGAGTTTCAGGGATGGGGAAGTTTGTGACACTAATCACCAGGGGGGTGGGAGGAAGGAAAGTGTGCTACTCTGGTCACCAGGAGAGGTTGCCTGGGTTCTTCCTGTTGGCCGCAGCCAGCAATTAATTGGAACCTTATTTCACTCGGGGTATATCTACATAGTTACTCTGTGTCCTATTGGGAATTCCATGAAGTTGCCTTCTGTGCTCCTCACCCATGACTGCTGCTGTCTTTGTCTCAAGATGGCCATGCTGTGCTGGGCCAGCCGGCAGGGCCCCTCTGCTCTGTCTCGTTCACTGTTTTTAGTCAGTTTCTTCTTTCCGTCAGTGTTCAATCTAGTTCTTTATCCTTTCATTTTATGCTCAGAGATCCAGGATTGTCCTCTGTATCTGTGAGTCAGAATCGACTCGATGGCACTAGGTTACTGGGATCTGTTTTACTTGGTTTCTCAGGTGTTTGCTGTAGAGGGACAGCGTGATGTGTCTGACTAAGCCTCCGTTTTGGCCAGAAGTCTTGTCACATTTTTTTAAGTTCAGGTGCTTGTACTGAATATAATATGTTTTCAACTTACTATTTCTCTTTTGTAAACTTGTTGTCATCAATATTTTTTGCAAGGTAAATTTGGATCTTCTTTTAATGCCTGATAAATTGGTTCATTCCATTTTATTAAACAATTAAACATCACTATCGTATTATTTCTAGAGAAAGGTAGGTTAGATTAGTACTACTCAAACTGTGTTAAAGGATTCACTTAAAAAAAAAAATTCTCAATTCTCCCAACCAATACATTTATGAAATATAAAAAATGAAATTCCTGAAAAATAAAATAAACAAACAAAAAATATAAGCCCTGGTTTTTATTAGATTCAATAGACAAAAAATTACTATAAACATTCTATAAAAATTTCTAAATGTTTTCTCTCAGTTTCTGTATAGCAAACAGTTCATAGACCAGCACTGCTCCCTGTACCAGGATTTGAGAAGCACTGACTTCAACTGAATACTCATTTAGAAAAGCAAATAAAATTGTACCTGTGAATGAGATTTAAAATTCTATACTCTCATAATTCTTTTTTGGGTTCAGCCCGAGTTGCAGTAGTATAGCAAGTGCACATAAGTGATGGCAAACAAATGTGCATGTAATCCTTCATTCATCCAACATATTTATTCAGTACCTACTATGTGCCAGAGACTGTTCTAGGCCCTGGGAATACAGCAATGAACAAGATCTACAAAGCCCTCAGTTTTCTTTCTGCTGGGAGGAGATAATATACAAGCAAGAAAGTATTAGATAAGTTCTATGATGAAAACAAAATGGGCTTATATGATAGAGACCCATTGTGGATACAGAGTGTAGAGGAGCCCCTCTAAGGAGATGATATTTGAGCTGAGGCTTGCGTGACTAGAAGGAGGCAAAAAGACCCAGAGGAAGCATATGCCAAGCACACCATAAGGTAGAAATGACCTGGGAGACGTTCGGAAATAGAAAGCCATTGAGGCAGTAGCTCAGTTAGCTTAAAAGAAGATTGGGAGATGAAGTCCAAGAGGGGCACAGACACAAGACCTTAGGAGCCAGAGTAAAGAGCTTAGAGTTTATCCTCAGTATCATAGCAAACTATTAAGGAATTTTAAGCAGAGTAGAGATATAATATATTGCATATTTTTAAAAGATTATGCTGGAACTCTGGTAGCTTTGTGAATAATGAATTTTAGGGAATCATAGAGGAAGCTGGGAGACAGGTAAGAGATAATGGTGATTTTAGGATAGTCGTAGTACCAACAGAGAGATGAACAGAATGAGATGTGGGTTTTTTTTTTTTTTTTTTTTAATGAAATCATTTTAATTCTGAAGCATAACATGATCTATACTACTTATATATTATACATTTTCATTCTGGTAAGTATATATATAAAATGAAACATTTGCCATTTCAACATCTTTTACATGTACAATTCAGTGACATTAATTACGTTCATCATGTTGCACAACCATCACCACCATCTGTTACTCAATTTTCTCATCACTCTTAACAGAAGCTCAGTGCCCCCTAAGCAATGATTTCCTCTTTCTCTCTCCCACCTACTTCTGGTTACCACTAATAAACTTTGGTCTCTATACATTGGTCTATCCTAGATATTTCATATATGTTGGGCCATACAATATTTGTCCTTTTGTGAATGACTTATTTTCAGGAGAACCAATAGTATTTTCTGATGTGGGAAGGGAAATGAAGAAATGAGAAGATTTGAGGTTGACTACTTTTTTTTTGCCTTAACTGAGTGCTGGTGGCATACTGAGAAGACAACAAAGGAGTTGTTTGCAGTTGAGGGAATCAGGAGTTGAATTTTGGCCAGGTTAAGTTTGAGGTAAGTATTCGATAACCAAGTCAAAATGTCAAATAGGAAATAGTATATATGAGTGTTGAAATCAGGAGAGGGGTCCATATAAAATTGAATGTTTGATGTATCCAAAAAATCAAACCAGTTGCTGTTGAGTCAGTTCTGACTCCTGGTGACCTCATGTGTCTCAGAGTAGAACTGTGATCCATAGGGTTTTTATGGCTGTGACCTTTCAGAAGCAGGTCACCATAACTTTCTTCCAAGGCACTTCTGAGTAAGTTCAAACCAACAGCCTTTCAGTAAGTAGCTGAACATTAAAAGCCATGGGACTAGAGGAGATTATGTGATGGAAAATGTGTGGGTAGAGGAGAGATGGCAACCCTGAAATGAATTTTTGGGCTTCACGTCATCTAGGAGGCCACCAGAGAGGAGTTAGCCAAGGAGATTGGGAAAGGTGGACAATGTGCTCGGTAGGCTGTAAGTAAGAGGGAAAAAAGGCAGGAAAGTAGTCAACCTAAAATGATCAGATAGATGAAGAATGAGACAATAAGTCAGAGAGGGCAAGAAAAGGAACTGCACAGTAATCTGTCCACACAAGGGAGTGACTGTTGTCACCTGAAATCATATAGGTACCACTGAATGTTAGAAGGGATAGCCTACTGAAAATACCTGCATCTAAACATCAAATCATCTTCTTGGATTTAATCCATTAGAATTAACAAAAAACTCATGCCTTCTGTACAAATAATTTTGGTTGTCATGTAGACAGAGCCAAGAAAAGTCCTCTGTCATTATAATTCTCAAATTGCTTTTCTGCACCAGGAGCAGAAATGGGAAGTTGAAAAAATATCTGGAATGAAAAGTTCAACTGAGGCTTCAAGCTCTGGTTTAAATGTGCATGAAAAACACACCAGGCATGCACATTTTAAAATAAAACAGATGAGCTACTTTCAATGTTTTATTGCAAAACTCAAAGATTGTAGCTGTTACTATTAAAAAGAAAAAAAAAAACTTTTAGAAAGCAATTTTTCTATTCTTTGTACCTTTAAGTCCTTGGCTCTGATGTTCTGCTCCTCTGACCTTGATCTAATCATGAATATCTATGCTACTTAATTATAATAAAAAAGCCTACATTGCACTCTAGATGGTAAAAAAAAAAAAAAAAAAAAAAAAAGATGGTAGATGCATATTTTTTCTTCTTTGGTCACCTGCCAGTTCTCAAAATTATAGCAGTGGGAAGAAATGCAAATGAAGGCCGTGCTTGACAGCCAAACGTAATGGAATGCATGGTCCACATTTGAAAAGTTACCTTAAAAGAAAAGGTAGCATATAAAAAATCATTTCTTTAAGGTCACCTATGGCTTTGAATTACAGCTTTGAGATATTTCCAATTTAGTCATCAGAGAGGGAGAAGCCAAAATAAAGATTATATACTTTGCTAGAGGGAAGACAGAATTTTACTTCATCCTAGGTGGATGATCTTACAGCTTGCAAACAGTTGAAAAAATATTAACAACTCCCCCCAAAAGCAAAATATTCATTTTATGAAGTTTTTTTCCTGTTAATATCCAAAGAAAATTCACCTCCTCCCTTCTCACATGTTCATATATGTAATATATAGACTACAATAGGCTTGCAATAAACAGTTGCTTTTATAAATCTGTATTCTGATGAATATATTTTCAAGTAAGATATTGGAATTCAAATGAAGGGATGCTGAATAGTTATATACATATTATATATATATATACATATAAATTCATAACGCTCCCAAATTATTTGATAATTATACACTCTAGAAAATGCCGAAGTGTTCTTTCAGGAAAAAAATTATAATAACATTTTCCTTTTTTGCTCTTCAAGGCTAACCAAGAATCTCTCTCAGACTTCATTCTGCGTATGGAACCTGTTCCACAGACTACTAGGAGGGTATGTATTGCTAAGCTGTGGTCCACAGGCCACACAGCTCTGAGAAACAAGAACAGGAGATTCTGTGGATAATATTTTCAGTGCTTCACTGCCTCAGTGTGTAATACAATGGAATGACCTCTAGCCTGAGAAAAATGATGACTGGGTCTGGTTCCACTTTAGCCATTTTCTGAGAAATCTTGGGCAAGCCATTTAATTATGTCTCTGTTGTCTTACTCAGTTTAACAACAACAAACATTGATTGAACACTTACCATACTCCAAGTGTTTATAGGACACCAAAACCAAAACAAAGTGCTGGCTAGTTGACTCTGACTGATGGCAACCCTATGTGTATCACAGTAGAACTGTGCTCCATAGGGTTTTTTTTTTTTTTTTTTTTTATAATAACTTTTATTAAGCTTCAAGTGAACGTTTACAAATCCAATCAGTCTGTCACATATAAGTTTACATACATCTCACTCCCTACTCCCACTTGCTCTCCCCCTCTTGAGTCAGCCCTTTCAGTCTCTCCTTTCTTGACAATTTTGCCGGCTTCCCTCTCTCTCTATCCTCCCATCCCCCCTCCAGGCAAGAGTTGCCAACACAATCTCAAGTGTCCACCTGATATAATTAGCTCACTCTTCATCAGCATCTCTCTCCCACCCGCTGACCAGTCCCTTTCATTTCTGATGAGTTGTCTTCGGGGATGGTTCCTGTCCTGTGTCAACTGAAGGTCTGGGGAGCATGGCCGCCGGGATTCCTCCAGTCTCAGTCAGACCATTAAGTTTGGTCTTGTTATGAGAATTTGGGGTCTGCATCCCACTGATCTCCTGCTCCCTCAGGGGTCCTCTGCTGAGCTCCCTGTCAGGGCAGTCATCAATTGTGGCCGGGCACCAACTAGTTCTTCTGGTCTCAGGATGATGTAGGTCTCTGGTTCATGTGGCCCTTTCTGTCTCTTGGGCTCTTAGTTGTCATGTGGGCTTGGTGTTCTTCATTTTCCTTTGCTCCAGGTGGGTTGAGACCAATTGCTGCATCTTAGATGGCTGCTTGTTAGCATTTAAGACCCCAGACGCCACATTTCAAAGTGGGATGCAGAATGATTTCATAATAGAATTATTTTGCCAATTGACTTAGAAGTCCCCGCAAACCATGTTCCCCAGACCCCCGCGCTTGCTCCGCTGACCTTTGAAGCATTCATTTTATCCCGGAAACTTCTTTGCTTTTGGTCCAGTCCAATTGAGCTGACCTTCCATGTATTGAGTGTTGTCTTTCCCTTCACCTAAAGCAGTTCTTATCTACTGATTAATCAATAAAAAACCCTCTCCCACCCTCCCTCCCTCCCCCCCTCGTAACCACAAAAGTATGTGTTCTTCTCAGGTTTACTATTTCTCAAGATCTTATAATAGTGGTCTTATACAATATTTGTCCTTTTGCCTCTGACTAATTTCGCTCAGCATAATGCCTTCCAGGTTCCTCCATGTTATGAAATGTTTCAGAGATTCGTCACTGTTCTTTATGGATGCGTAGTATTCCATTGTGTGAATATACCACAATTTATTTACCCATTCATCCGTTGATGGACACCTTGGTTGCTTCCAACTTTTTGCTATTGTAAACAGAGCTGCAATAAACATGGGTGTGCATATATCTGTTTGTATGAAGGCTCTTGTATCTCTAGGGTATATTCCTAGGAGTGGGATTTCTGGGTTGTATGGTAGTTCTATTTCTAACTGTTTAAGATAACGCCAGATAGATTTCCAAAGTGGTTGTACCATTTTACATTCCCACCAGCAGTGTATGAGAGTTCCAATCTCTCCGCAGCCTCTCCAACATTTATTATTTTGTGTTTTTTGGATTAATGCCAGCCTTGCTGGTGTGAGATGGAATCTCATCGTAGTTTTAATTTGCATTTCTCTAATGGCTAATGATCGAGAGCATTTTCTCATGTATCTGTTGGCTGCCTGAATATCTTCTTTAGAGAAATGTGTGTTCATATCCTTTGCCCACTTCTTGATTGGGTTGTTTGTCTTTTTGTGGTTGAGTTTTGACAGAATCATGTAGATTTTAGAGATCAGGCGCTGGTCGGAGATGTCATAGCTGAAAATTCTTTCCCAATCTGTAGGTGGTCTCATAGGGTTTTCAATGGCTGATTTTTAGGACAGAGATTGCCAGGCCTTTCTTTCAAGATACCTTTGGTAGACTTGAACCTCCAAACTTTCAGTTAGCAGTTGAGCAAGTTAACCCTTTGTACTACCCAATTCTAATTGTATTCGTAAAAGATAATTTTAATATAATGTGATAAGTGAAATGGTAAAGTTATTATCAGGTACTACAGGAGCAGAGGCAAAGCTTACAAACCTGGTCTATAAAAGGATACAATGGAACCCTTCCTACCTACCTACAGGTATGTGGTGAAAATAAAGTAACATAGGTGAATATACTTAATTTTTAAAAAACACAACCCATTGCAGTGCTCTTAGTGGTAGTTGTATAGAAGAGTAGTAGAGACAGTAGTAAAAGGAAAATAAACTAGAAACCAAGGTAAGGGTTAAACAAGATAGATGATCAGATAAACCAATAGAACAGAATAGAAATTTCAAGAATGCAAGTGGCAATTTAGTATATGATGAAGGAGACATCTCAAATTAGTGAGGGAAAAAAATGGATTTTTTAATAAGTGGGGTTGGGATAACTGGATAGCCAGATAAAATTGGGATCATCCTTAAAACCTATTCTAATTTCCAAATGGATCAGAGATGTAAAGGTAAAAATAAAGTCATAGAAGTACTAAAAGAAAATATGACTGAATTTCTTTATTATATCTGGGACTGAGGAAAGCTTTTCCACTGACTCAAAATTCAGAAGCAATAGGGAGAAGACTGATAAATTTGATTACAAACAAAAAACTGAACAAAAAACAAAAGAAATAGACTTAAAAGTCTGATGCATGTCAAACAACCCCAGAAGCAAAGTAAAAAGATAAATGTCAAATGGGGAATAATATTTGCTACTTCTACCACAGGCAAAGTGTCAATATCCCTAGTATATAAAAATCTTCTAAAAGTTGACAAGAAATAGACCACAACCCTATAGAACAAATGGACTAGGAATATGAATGGGTAGTTCATTGAATAAGAAATACAAGTGGCTTTAAAGCAATGAAAAGTTGCTCAGCTTTTCTTAGAGAAACGTAAATTAAAATTAGCATGAGATACCTTTTCTCACTGTCAAATTGGCAAAAATCCAAAAGTTTGACAACATACCCTATTGGAGAGACTGGGAAAATAAGCATCTCATACATTTCTGGTGGAAATGCAACATGGTACAATCAGTATGGAAGGGGATTTGACAATATATAGCAAAATTATGTATTGATTTACTTTTTGATTGAGCAATCCTGCTTCTAGGAATATGAAGACATGCTGGACAAAAACAAATGCAAAGATTAGTATGCACCACACTATTCATTAGAACCTATTTAACAAAGAAAAAAAACAAACCCAAATGTCCATCAATATGGGACTGGTAAAATAAATGATGGTTTATCTACACAATGGAGTACTATGCAGCTATAAAAAGAAATGAAGGATATCCTTATATACAACTATGAAGCAATCCTCAGGTTATATTAAATGAAAAAAGCAGGCAAGAAAAAATATAAACAATATGTTACTGCTTATATAAGAATGGGGAAAATATACATACATACATACATACACACACATATGATGTTGTTAGCTGCCCTCACGTTGGTCTCTGACTCACTGCCCAAATATGGGGAAATATGAAGATTCAATAACTGTAATGAATTGAAACCCTGCTGCACAATGGAAAAAAACGCTATCCAGCCTAGTGCCAACCTCACAGACCGTTGTGATTCATAGGATTTTCACTGGCTGATTTTCAGAAATAGATCGCCAGGCCTTTCTTTCTAACTGAGTCCTTGAGTAGTTCAGTTAATGTACTTAACCACTAACAGAAAGTTTAGAGGTTTGAGTTTACCCAGAGGCACCTTGGAAGACTTAGAAGAAAGGCCTGGTGATCTACTTCCAAAAAAATCAGTCACTGAAAACTCTACGGAGCACAGTTCTACTGTGACAGGCACAGGATGCCAAGAGTTGGAGTTGACTCAGGGCAAGTGTTTTGTTTTTGTTGTTCTTTCTAATACACATATATAATGCATAATTTTAATATTTGCCTTTATTTTTTAAAAAGGAAGACAAAACTATAAAAATATTTAATTGGTGACCTATATGGAAGAAAGGGAATCAGGTATAGAGATTAAGTAGACTTTGTTCTGTACATGAATTTTAGATGACTAAAAACATATACATAATTTAAAACTAATGTTTTTTTAATTTCTCAAAGTAGAAAGCAAAATGAAACAAATACATGTATTGTATATCACATTAGTGGCATAACCAGTGACTTTAAAACATAATTTGAATGTGCATGTTGCTATCATTGCTGTGTGTCATGTAGTTGATTCCAACTCATAGCTACTCTATAGGGTAGAGTAGAACTGCCCCCATAGGGTTTCCTAGGATGTAATCTTTACAGGAGCAGACTGACACAGCTTTTCTCCGGTGGACAGTGGGTGAGTTCAAACCGCTGAACTTTTGGTTAGCAGCCGAGAGCTTAACCATTGGACTACCAGGGTTCCTTATTGAATGTACATACCCAGAGATTAAAAGGACAAAAATGGCACCAAAAAAAAAAAAAAAAATTCTTTAAATTGTTTTCAGTAATCATATTGTTTGTAGTGGTGTTGGTATTGTTAACTGGAGACTGTTGAGAGTGTCCCTTTGGAATAAAGCAAATGTGTAATCATACTGGTCCTACTGAAAACTGGGATTTTTGGCATGTGAGAAAGTAGAAAAAGATGTGTTTGATGAGGTTAAGTAAAGGTTAAGTAAAAATTCTGTAGTATTAAATTTGATTAGGGTATTAGTGCTACCCACAATGTATGTTATCTTAGAAAAAAACATTTTCCGGCTTTGTGCACTGAAAATATCTATGTGCTATGACAGGCTAAGTAGCAGTGAGCATCCCTACTGCTAAGACTGTAGTCTCTGTTCGGTGCCTTCGAGTCATTTCCGACTCATAGCAGGCCCTTCATACTACAGAATGAAACACTGCCCTGTCCTGTGCCATCCTCACAATCGTTCTTAAGCTTGAGTCCATTGTTGTAGCCACTGTGTCAATCCATCTTATTGAGGGTACTCCTCTTTTTCACTGACCCTCTACTTTACCAAGCATGATGTCTTTAAACATCATTTTTCACTGAAAGGAAACAAAGCTTTTTGGAGAAACATTTGAATCCAAGTTCATGGAGGAAAATGATGAACACAGAACATACCAGAAAGCAAGGAAGCAATCAAAGACAGCTAGAGGCTTTTCCAAAGAATTCAAAGGCACCAACATGAAGACAGCCTCACTGCCCAAATATGGGGAAATGTGAAGATTCAATAACTGTAATGAATTGAAACAATTCAAAGATGTTTAAGTTCATTACTTCATTATAATGGTTAAAAAAATTAATAACCCAAACTTCCTAACAGGTCATCTTTGCAGGATGCTGAAGTCCGACTCATTAATTTGAAAATCTTTAAATACAGGGGGAAAAAAATTATCTCACCTATATAAGCTGTTCCTCTGTGTAACTAAATAGTTGATGATGGAATATTTCTCTTTTTAGAATTATTTCGACTAATAAAACAGGAGGGGATATAGACTATTCCCACTTTACAACCCCCAGAGGAGCAGTGGACTGAGGCAATCACCCAATGGATGCTGACACTGCAAAATGCAGATAATCAGACATCATGCCTCTTGACTGAAATACAGAACATCATTTATGAAGGAATTCTGCCAAAAAGAAATCCGGAATCAGATGAAGCCCCTAGGTCTAACTGACAATTTATACGATATACAGGGAAGAGAGAAACCTGTTAGGCTACACCATATGGATGCATTCAGCAAAACCAAGACAATGGGAAGTGGTACATGAATATGTCCAGACTGCTTAAAAATAAATAAATGAATAAATTGAGGAGAGAGAGAAAGAGGGGAAATATATATGGCTTAAGGGATATAGCTGCCTTATTTGGATTTGATTTGAACAAGCTATAAAACAAAACAAAAGCAACAACAAAAAATTAGAAATTATCAGGGATGTTTGAACAGGGGCCAGATATTTGATGGTATTAAAGAATTCTCCCTCTCTCCATATGTATATATTTAGTAAGGAGTGTACTTTGGATAAAAATTGCTAATTTTAATGGTTTTATACACATTTAAGCTATGATACAGTAGCAAGCCAGTTAAACTAGAGTTTGCAAATATTATTTATTAAATTTTCTAAGAAGTGTGTACACATCAACTATGTTCTTTGTTTCCTTCCTATTTAAAAAAAAAAAAAAAAAACTGTTGCCGCCTACTTGATTCTGACTCATAGCAACCCTATAGGACAGAGTAGAACTGCCCCATAGAGTTTTCAAGTCGCGCCTGGTGGGTTCGAACTGCCAACCTTTTGGTTAGCAGCCATAGCACTTAACCACTATACCACCAGGGTTTCCCGCCTTCCTATTTAGAATATATTAATATGTAGAAAGAATGAGTTCTATTTTTTCCAAATTGGAGATTAACAAATTTCTTCTCTAAAGGGCCCCAAAGAAAACATTTTAGGCTCTGCAGGCCATATATGGTCTCTGCTGCAACTACTCAACTCTCTGTTGCGGTGCTAAGGAAGCCACAGATAATATTTTATCTAATATCCCTAATGAACATGCAAAGGGTTAAATGGTTAAAGAGTTGAATCTTACCATTTATTTAAGTTTTCAATACATAGGAAAACAGAAAACTCAGGGAAGGGGAGTCTAATTAGGTAATAAAGTCCAGAGAAGGCACTAAGCCAAAGAAATGTGTGACATCTGAATAAAACCTTCAGTTTTGCCTCCAAACTATTACTGTTACAAACAGGTGTCTGGTTTGCAAATTCTGGGGAAATAACTTCCATCTCACAACCTTACCTTGAGTCTAAATTCTGCTACTAGAATCTCATTGACAAGGAGGCATTTTCACATTAACTTAAAAAAAGTTACTGAGGTAAAAGTAAATATAATAAAATTCACCTATTTTACATGTATAGTTGGATGAGTTTTGGGTAAATTTTCAGTTGTACAAACACCAATAGATTTAAGTTTTAGAACATTAATTTCATCACCAGATTTAAAGGGCTCACCTGATTAGGCCTGACTCACCCAGGATAATCTCCCTTTTAATTAACTAAAAATCAACTGATTATAGAGATAAATTACATCTGAAAAATCCTTTTGCCTTTGCCACATCATGTAACAAAATCAAAGGAGTGGCAAAGATAATTTACATATCCATCACTCCCAAAAGTTTCATGTTCTTTTGTAATCTCTCCTTCCTCTCTCGTCTTGTTCTCCTTCTCCCCTTTCCCATCTTCAGGATGCTACTGATCTTTCTGTCACTATAGATTAGTTTGCAATTCATAGATTTTTTTTTTTTTTAATAAATGGAATTATCCGGTATGTACTCTTTTTTATCCGGCTTTTTTCACTTAGCATAATTATTAAGATTCATCTATATGGCTGTGTATAGCTGTAGTTCATTCATTTTTATTGCCAATTAGTATTCCATTATGTGAGTATACTACAATTTGTTATCCATTTATCTGTTGATGGTCATTTTCTCCCTAGCTCGGTCCTATTACAAATAAAGTTGTCATCATATTTCATGCACAAGTCTTTATATGAATATATGCTTTCATTTCTCTTGGACAACTACCTAGGAGTGGAATGGCTGAGTGACATTTTAAGAAATTTCCAAATGGTTTCCAAAGTGACTGTACTATTTCACAGTCCCTCTAGCTGTTTATGAGCATTTTAGTTCTCCACATCCTTGCCAGCAGTTGGTAAAAAAACCAAACCGTTGCCATTGAGTCGATTTTGACTCGACCCTATAGGACAAAGTAGAACTGCCTCATACGATTTCCAAGGAGTGGTTGGTGTATTTGAACTGCTGATCTCATGGTTAGCAACAGAGCTCTTAACCACCCTGCCGTGAGGGCTCCAACACTTGGTACAGACAACCTTTAATTTTAGCCATTTTAGTGTGTGTACTGGTATCTCATTGTGGTTTAAATTTGCATTTTCTTAAGGACTAATGATTTTTAGCATCTTTACACATGCTTATTTGTCATCTGTATATCTTCTTCTGTTCAAATATTTTTTAAACTGAGTTGTTTATTTTCTTATTATTGAGTTTTGAAGGTTCTTTATATATTCTGAATATAAGTTCTTTATCAAATATGTGATCTGCAAATATTTTTCCCAGTCTTTGCCTTTCCTTTTAATTTTCCTAACAGTTTTTTTTTAAAAGAACAGAAATTCTTAATTTTGATGAAGACCAATTGATCTTTTTGTTTTTCTTTTTCTTTTACAGATCATGCTTTTGGTGGTGTATCTACGAAACTGTTGCCCAACCCAAGGTCACAAAAATTTTGTCCTTCTTTTACAGAGAAGAAATCTGAGCCACAGAGAGCTGAAATTATTTGTCTAAATTCACACAGCTGAATTGTGGAGGAGCCATGAGTAGACAGCATCTGTCCTATTGCAGCTTCTAAGGAGAAGCTAACTGGACTAGCTGCCTGTTATACTTCTTTCCAGGTCTTACATATATTGATGTCTTGATACCATCATTTCACCATTAATTCAAGCTTTAATATTTGAAATCACCTTTCATTCATCCCTCTTATCCACATTTTACATATCATTAATAAAAATATAAATATTTTTCTTCCTCTTTGGAATAGTAGCCAAAAGATATAAATTTGAGTCACAACTCTGATAGTCACATTACCTGTGATCCCTTTCTGGAATTCAAGATCTTTATAATGGGAATCATACCCTCTGGGTAGGGATTTTGTAAGGATTGAATCAAGAACACTGACTGTAACTGTAAAGTGCTAAGCAAATGTTGTGACTGATATTCATTTTTCTCCAATGGAAGAATTACTATTTGATTCCAGAAACAAAAATTGCAGTGAGATTGAAGTGGAATGAGCAATGGCTACAGTGTTAGAAAAGACCAGGTAGGCAAGTGTAGACCAAATCATTTAGGGTCTTGATGTCCAGGAAAGAACAGCTACAGTTTCATTCTCAGGGCAACAACAAGCCATTCATTGCGAACTGAGCAGGAAGCTGATATGCTCGGATTTTAAAGTAGGCGAAAAAAAAAAATTAAGATGTCTCTCTGTGAACTTTAGATGGAGACCAGTCCTAGTATTACACTATTTTCGATGAGAACAAAGAGTGAGTTGGACCAGGGTCATTGCAAAGAAAAGGAAAGAAGTGGATAGATGTGTGATGTATTTTTGAAAAGGAAACGTGGCGAATCAGGCTAGTCTCCTCATTGTCCTGTAAACATATCTGCTCATTTTCTTCTCTATAATTTTCATGCTTTTGGCTTGCCCTGTCTCACTTTCCAAGGTTCATCTTGAGAAACTTTTTGTTCATTCAGTACATTCTTGAATATTCTACTTGTTCCTTTCTCTGAGTTTCTAAATATCCACTCTCCAATTGTTTTACTTTCGTCAGTTTTGTCTTATCATTTATAAACCATAAAGCTCCCTGATGGTAATACTCTATTTATTTATCTCTACAGGACTACAGTACCAGGTCCACAATACATAAATAATAAATAACTAATTGATGAATCATATAGCATCCTTTATCAAAAATGAAACAAACAACAAAAAACACTCAATAATTGATCTAGGAAAGTAATAGGATGTTAAACATGGGCATACCATGCAAACTGATTTACTGTAATCCACTAATGGAAATTCATTTATCACAAAGTAGGCAAAGTACTAAGTTAGAATTTTCTAGAATGACTGAATAGAGTCCATAGGCTCAGCGTCAGGTCATCCTTTCATACTGCTGCAAGCTGTACACTTGAGTTGTGGTGAGAGAAGCTGGAGCTGAAAGCAATGTTATAGTTCTTTTGGGATGTTACTATTCAATCTTTAGGAAACCTTTAAAAAAATTTTTTTTTTAAACGTTAAGCATTGTTGAGAAAATCCAAGAGGACTCTTCAGTATACTACATGGTGATGTAAAACCGAATTGCTCTAAAGAGGGTCAAGGAAAATTACAATTATTCTGAGACTTAAATCTTTTGAAAGGTGGTTAGAGACCAAAGAATTATAGTGCTGAATACCTATATATAGGAGGAGATTTCACATAAAGTACTAAATGTATTTTAACAAATGCCACCTACTCTATTTGATTGTGTAATTTTCTAAAAGAATCACCCAATACAAGCATGTTTTATGTATGTCTTTGTTGATCCACGGACAGGACGAGCCACAGATATTTAAGGGTGAAATGTATATGTATCAACTGTAAAACAATAAATGAAATAAAAATCCACAGTCTTCAAACTCACCATTAAGACTCCTTTCATCTCATAGCTCACTAGCAAATCAAATGTATAAAGCACTTCTCACCCAGAAAGTCAGAGAGCAAAGCACTAAAGCAAAACAAATGCCAATGATTAAGGAAAATTGAACACAGCAGTAAAAATATGTTTCTTTACTTTTAAATACAGACTAGGAACTGCAAATAACTGAGAATGGATAGAAGTGGTAATTTTTTTTTTTTGTCTTCACGATTCCAGAGTGTTGAATACAAATAACAACAAAAAACTTGTTGCTGCAAATCTCAGTAATCCTTTTGAAATTACTTATTTTAAAAATTCACCTTATTTAGTAATAATTTTAAAGTTACTCAGATGTCTTTGTCATTTCTTAGATTGTCTGCTCTTGACATGGTTCAGATTTCTTTTAAGCAATTTTAAGAGAAATGGTTTCAAAGGTCTTTCATAACTTGAGACGGTATCAAAGAGGAGAGGTAAACTTTCTGCTCTTCACAACATCAGTGGACAATGTAAAGATGACAGAGAATATTTTGTTCTACACTGAACAATACCGAGATAATTTACAAGGAGATTTGTGATCTTCAATGGGATAAACCAACTTTAGGAGAGTCACTTGAGGGCTGATATATTAGTGAATGACTGTTGTCAATTATTACTTATTTAGCATGACCATTGACCCACTGAACTACTTCCAAGAATGCTCTGGCAGTCATGAATTAGAAGAAGGAGTAAGTAGAAATTTTAGAGTTCTTCCTTTTTATCTGTAATTTTTTTTTTTCCAGCAGTGCTGTTAAAGGAAAGATGATTTTTAAAAGGAAGATCATTGATTTTGGTGAACAGGCAGCAAGATCAAAGTAAAAGTTTTATTCTTAGCTAAGAAATTTGGAGGAGGGCTTCACTTTCTCTTACTCTCTCAGACTCATTCTTTGACCTGTTTTCACCCTCTTTCTCTCCCTCTTCCCCTTGCTTTCATCAACGCCTCAGTTTTAGCAGTTATTTACATGTATCATTTTCTTACTTTTTGCATATAAAATCTTGGAACTACCATATGTCTTAAGAGTTTTCTGTTGAAAATAAGTCTCGACTCATGTACCTACCAAGCTTAAAATAGATCAAGCAGGGCTTAATAAAAAAAAACAAGAGGCAGTGAGAGCCTTAAGAAATGGAAGAAATAGCTCTCTTTTTCAGTTTTCTTTAGTTTCAACGGTAATATGTTTGGAGTGGAATTCTGAACGCATTTCCTGAAGGTGTACAAATTTTGGCAATGGTCAAGAAGGAGATGCCTATTGTTATTAAGGTGAGATGATAGCATTTGTTAAACTTGGCTAGGATCAATGCAAATAAAGTTTTGGAAAGGCTAGTGATTTTTTTTTTCAAAGCTATTTGCAGGCGATGGGAGGAAGATGCAGCAGTCTGCTTCCCTAATGATTTACAACCTTGGAAACCCTGTGGGCACTTCTATTCTGTCCTTGTAGGGCAATTATGAGTCAGTCGCAGAGGGCTTGGTTTTGGTTTTTGGCTCAGTATGCAACTCAGAGGCTATTATGAATACGAATAAGATTATTTGGTGAACTGCTTTGAATTCGTTGACTAAAATATGCCTTGTAAACTGTGACTTTACTATTGCAAAATACATGTAGATTTATATTTTGTTTCTCTCTTTACAAGGATGATAGAGAATTCTCAATCAGGTCGATTTCTAAGTGTGGCGAAAAGTTGCTGCGATACACTAAAAAATTTTCAAAGGAGTCTGGTGGCACACAGTAGGCAAACTCAACCCATTCTTTTCAATGCTATCTCTAAACTGCATTTGAAATCCCCTTTCCTTATTGCTGCAGAATTGTTTTCAAAATTTACTTGATCTTCTGGATCATCTGAAATATTTGTTAAAAATGCACATTTCTGGCTGTCTTCCCAGGAAATTCTGATTCAGGAATTTTGGTGAGGGAACCTGAGAAACATTTTCTAACAAGGCCCCCAAGTAATTCTTAAAATCAGGCAACACTGAGCAGTGTTCTCAACTTTATGTTACCAGTGGCCGTGTAGTTATTTCCAACTCATGGCAACCCCAAGAGTGTCAAAGTAGAATTGTGCTCTGGAGAGTTTTCAGTGGCTGATCTTTCAGAAGATTGCCTGGCCTTTCTTCTGAGGTGCCTCTGGATGAATTTAAACCTCTGACCTTTTGGTTAGTAGCTCAGATCTTAACCGTTGGCACCATCCAGGGGCTCTTAACTATTTGTTATTGTTGTTAGGTGTGGTGGAGTTGATTTCAACTCATAGTGAACCCATGTGATAGAGTAGAACAGCCTCATAGGGTTTTTTTTCTGGCTATAATCTTTACAGAAGCAGAATAACAAATTGTTCTTTTGCAGAGCTGCTAGGTGGGTTCAAACTGCCAATCTTTTGATTACTAGCCGAGTGCTTAACCATTTGTGCCATGAAGGCGCCTTTCCAATTACTTAGGCAGCTTAAAGAACAAGATTCCTGGCGTCTGGGCCCCATCACGAACCATTGTAACCAGAACCTCAGGTGGTGGGGCCCAGCCACCAGTATTTTTTTAAGAGTCCTTGGTGGTCGTCATGCTCATCTAGGATTAACAATCACTGCTCTCAAACAATGCTTAGGTGAATATTAAAACAGCTTGAGGAAAATACTGTGGGTTAATAAATTTTTACCTCTAGTGTTTCATTAAGATAAAAAATTAAAATTAAATTTGAGTAAGCACTGAAATCAGAAACATTTCGTTATGAGACAGGTATCATGCAGGGTCAATTTGAGTACCAGATATTCAAAATTTCTGGGAAAGAATAAATCAATTTCTAGACTTTTTTTCAAGAACTTTACCAATACTCTATTAGGGCCTTTAATCATGTATAATTCATTCTGCTAACCCGTTAGCAACAGACTATGATATGCAGATGAAATGCAAATTATCAGGTGAAGTATGGAGAAAAACACTGAAGCAAGATTTGAGGTTAATTTTGGTAGAATTTAAAATCATGGCCATGAGCAGACTTAATTATCTACCTTCCCTTGGCTTCTGGGGAAGAATCTGCACAGGTGTATTTACCTAGATGATCTCCAGTGTGGTAACTCTTAATTGTACATCTCAGATTTTGGAAAACATTGAAAGAGTCAGGTTCCAATCTGGATAATGGCACAAGGATGTTGGCAGATTATCCCACCTCTTGATTTCAGGGAGTTTAGCTTTATTCTTTCAATGAAGTGCTCAGTTGAGGAAGATCCAGTACCAGATGGTAATGTTGGCTGGAGTGGTTTTCTCACCTACATTTGGCAGCTCTACTCGGAAGTAGTGCTTTCAATGCCTAAGATTTCCAGTCTATACTATTTAACATGATCATTGGGAAGCTTTAGGTGGTAGAGATGCAATGACACATCTCATTAAAGGTCCAGTAACTATGAACATCTGACATCTGTGCTGAAAATAGGACTGGATGCAGCCTCCAAGTGGTTATAGATTCAAGTGGTGTGTTTTTTTTTTTTAAGGTACTACTGAAATTCATTATATTAACCAAGCTTATAATTTCTGGGCATGTCTGACATAGGGAAATAGAATATGAGTTAATGTGCTGCTCATCTTAAAGATGGGTTTTCTCTTTATCAGCATTGATTAGGCAATGATTTTACCTGATGATTTATTCATCATATATTAATAATAATAGTAATTATAGCTATCATGATTTGAACACCTATTATGTGCTAGGACACTTTATGTATAAACTATACATCAGCCCTCTGAGACATTCTTATTTTGGGGTTGAAAGACCTGAGGTTCTGAGAGCTTAGGGAACTTGGCGAAGGCCAGTGAAACTCCTGACAGCGCCAGGTTTCTGCAGTTGCCTGGCTGCCCGGCAGGGTCTCCATCCATCTTGTCACCCACCCCTGCAGTATAGAGGAGTAGCATCAGCAATCAGTATTATAAACTGCAACATGTGGCTGTTCATAAAATTTTCCTGTAGTTTAGTATTCCAGTTGAAAACAAAACAAGAACAACAAAAGGCAAATCCACTCAGATTCAGCCTTCCAGAACTTACCATCCAAATAGTCTTTATCAAGTTAAAAAAATAACACCCTGATTCTTCTATACATTTGTAGGTGCTTTAACTTTAGCTTTTTAAAACACTGCCTGATTCTTTTTATCAAAGATTTTAATGAAATTAGGAAATAATAAAAAACAAAAATCTAAATGTGTTCATCTGAAATTTGCCTTGGCTCCTCACAGCTGCAGAAATTCATTTTTACCTATTCCCCATCCCTCTTCCCAAAGTCCTAAAGCATGGATCTGTTGGGAATACTCTCCATTTCCCAAGAGAAGTATTTCATTCATGTAATGTCTCCTTTGTAACCAACACTGAGAAATGTCACTTTGATTAAACATAACTCTGAATGACTAAGACCACAGTACAATAAATTCTCCAGAGCTATCTTTCAGAACAACTGATTGCTCTCCAGTCTTAATCCTCCAGAGTCTTATTTAATCAAAATGATGTTGCTAATTAAGGATTAAAACCTCCGAATAGAATAAAAAAGAAGGATTTTTCTTTCTCCTTTGGGCAGGTCAAGAAGGCAGAATTTGCTATGAAGAACTAAAGAATCCCTTCCACCTTTGGTAAAACTGCATTATTCTCTGACATTTGGACTTAATCCAAAACAGGCCTGAGTGCTTGGTAATATTAATATAATTGGAAAAAAGAGAGAAAAGAAAGAGGGAAAGAGGAAGGAAGGAAGGGAAGAAGAAAGAAAGGAAGGAAGGAAAGAAGGAAGAAACTGCCTTAGATGGCTACATATATCCCAGAAAATATTTATTTTAACTTTTTGTTTAATGCTTTAATATAAATTTTCTTTAAATATGTTGTTTCATGCTATCTGTACACTGTTTTGATCTCTTGTTAACATGGATGGAAAGACTCAGAATATTTTGGAAAAATGTTGGCAACCCATTTCACAGAAAAGAAGGAACAGAAGACAATGTATCTCAGATCTATTTATGTCCACTGATGAATAACAACAACAAAGAAATTCAACACTAAATGCTGAACTGCTTTCCTTTTAAATCTATGTTTCAATTTTTTTCTGGCATTTATATTTAGTAATAGAAATCAGTTTCTTAAAAAACACACAAACTGTGTAAGAACTCATTATGAGAGACAAAGATTCACAGAAAGGCAGTTTGGTTTTCATGGAATACAAACTCTTCAAGGTGTTGGGGATAAGGTGCGTGAGAAACAGAGGTGCTGACTGATGCTTTAATGAATTGTAAAATACTTCTCCCATCCTTCTCATCTTATCTCTGAATTGTCCTATGGATTTATAATCCCTGCCAAATTAGTCTATTACAATGTGAATATAATAATAACAGCTACCATCTATTGATTACCATCTACAGATTACTATGTGCCAGGTTCTCTGCCAGCAACATATATACTATTACCTCTAGTAAGACTTAAGCAAAGGTTTTATTATCCTCTTTTACAAATGAATACACTGAAGCTTACAGAGAATGAATGACTTGGTCAAGGTCAGGTGGCTTCTATTAAGTAGAGTTGAGACTTCCACCCAGGCTAGTTTAGTTCCAAAGCCACATTCTATCTAACATGGTAAGTCACTTCACACCTGTTTATTTGCAGGATAAATGTATCAAAGTGTCTCGGGAAGGTGCTGGTAAGCTGTATTGGTCTGTACCTGACCATATGTTCCCATAATAAGTGACTGAGTCATTGTTAACAGGCATCTCACATTGCTGCTTACCCAGCCCAAAGAGTGACCAAGACTGAAAGACCACCATCCAAATGGGACCAGAAAGCAAACAGTGAGAAATCCCTAAAGAAAAAGAATGTCAGAGACCTGTTTCCTCTCCTAAGTGGTGTTATCTACCAGTTAAAAAATGACATTTGTTTCTTTGATCCATACTCCTGGAGGCCATAAGCGCCCAGTGGACAAACGATGGCTCTTACTCCTTCTGTGCCGAGGCAGATGGTCAAGAGTGCGACCTAAAACAGTCTCTTCTGCTCCTTCTTTGTTATGTTATTAATCATGTGGTAAGAGCCCATATAGAAGTCTTCTGAGGGAAAAGCAACCACAGATACAGTAAACAAAGCAGTACCTGTAGATAGAGTAAAAAGGGGAATAAATATGGCATAGACAAATCAAACTACCAAATCAACTCTGAAATTACATCATTACGTGGTTGTCTTATTAAAATATTGACATTAATTGTTGAAATTTTGGGGATAGCCTGCTTTTTTCTAAGTATGACTTCAATAAGTGTTCAACTAATCCAGAATTCTAGCTTGTTTTCCTCAAGTTTGAACTATCTCTCCCCTCAGAATGTATAAGCAAATCATGTCTATTTTAACAAAATTAAAACAATTCAGAAATGCCTCAAGTAGGAAATTAAGATGACTAATTTCACCCCCAGAGAAAACCACCTTTAACAAGTGTCATTTGTTCTTAATCAGTAGAGTGATAGAAAACTCGATGGTCTCAGACACCTCAGAAGCCTGTTAAATGAAACATTTTAAGAAGAATATTATTCTAAATAGATGAGAACATAACCTCTCTTTCTCTTTCCTACTTTCCCTTTCTTCACTTCTCATGCAGGTGGGTGCTTGTGTTTTTTAAGAAACTCACCTCCACACACAGAGGTGAGAAGGTTGGGAGTAGAGAGAAGTGTGAACAGGGTAACATACCCCAGTGGTAAGGAGAGGAGGACAAAGGAGGGCTGAGCATCCTTCTCACATCCACCTCACAGGGACCACACTTGAGGACTTTAAAAATATAATTCAATTCCTTGCTTTTGTTAAGGTCTTTATATTTTGCAAACTATTTTCACATCCTATATTGTTCCACCTTGGAAAAACTTTGTGATGTTGTTATTTCAGTTTTTCAAATGAAGAAACAGGCTAAATGACGTTAAGTGACTTGCCCTATGCTAGACAGCAATCCAGTACAATCTCCCTCTTTTTGGAATTTCTATTGCCAAGTGATCAAATCATTTTTTTCAAGTAGCATTTTCCCCATCAGATTATAAAAGTAATGCATTCTGATTTCCAAAAATTTGAAAAATTTAGAAAAGCACCCAGAATAATATAAAAGGCCCATAATCTCATGACAAAGAGACAGCCTTTATTATTGTAATTTTATTAATGTGTTTTACTTAAATAATAAATTGAGATTATGCTGTTGATTTCTTTTAACATAACCAAACAACACTCCCACATGTCTGTCAGTTTGTCATACTGTGGGGGCTTGTGTGTTGCTGTAATGCTGGAAGCTATGCCACCAGTATTCAGATACCAGCAGGGTCACCCATGGAAGTCAGGTTTCAGCTGGGTTTCCAGACTAAGACAGACTAGGAAGAAGGACCTGGCAGTCTACTTCTGAAAAGAATTAGCCAGTGAAAACCTTATGAATAGCAGCAGAACATTGTCTGATATAGTGCTGGAAGATGAGCCCCCCAGGTTGGAAGGCACTCAAAACATGACCGGGGAAGAGCTGCCTCCTCAAAGTAGAGTTGACCTTAATGACGTGGATGGAGTAAAGCTTTTGGAACCTTCATTTGCTGATGTGGCACGACTCAAAATGAGAAGAAACAGCTGCAAACATCCATTAATAATCGGAACCTGGAATGTACAAAGTATGAATCTAGGAAAATTGGAAATCATCAAAAATGAAATGGAACACATAAACATCAATATCCTAGGCATTAATGAGCTGAAATGGACTGGCATTGGCCATTCTGAATCAGATAATCATATAGTCTACTATGCTGGGAATGACAACTCGAAGAGGAATGGCATTGCATTCACCGTCAAAAAGAACGTTTCAAGTTCTATCCTGAAGTACAACGCTGTCAGTGATAGTATCATATCCATACGCCTACAAAGAAGACCAGTTAATGAGACTATTATTTAAATTTAAGCACCAACCACTAGGGCCAAAGATGAAGAAATAGAAGATTTTTATCAGCTGCTGCAGTCTGAAATCGATCGAACATGCAATCAAGATGTATTGATAATTACTGGCGATTGGAATGTGAAAGCTGGAAACAAAGAAGAAGGATCTGTAGTTGGAAAATATGGCCTTGGTAATAGAAACAATGCTGGATATCGAATGACAGAATTTTGCAAGACCAATGACTTCCTCATTGCAAACACCTTCTTTCATCAACATAAACGGTGACTATACACATGGACCTTGCCAGATGGAGCACACAGAAATCAAATTGACTACATCTGTGGAAAGAGATGATGGAAAAGCTCAATATCATCAGTCAGAACAAGGCCAGGGGCCGACTGTGGAACAGACCATCAATTGCTCATATGCAAGTTCAAGCTGAAACTGAAGAAAATCAGAGCAAGTCCATCAGAGCCAAAATATGACCTTGAGTATATCCCACCTGAATTTAGAGACCATCTGAAGAATAGATTTGACGCATTGAACACTATGACCGCAGACCAGACGAGTTGTGGAATGAGATCAAGGACATCATCCATGAAGAAAGCAAAGGGTCATTGAAAAGACAGGAAAGAAAGAAAAGACCAAGATGGATGTCAGAGGAGACTCTGAAACTTGCTCTTGAGTGTCGAGCAGCTAAAGAAAAAGGAAGAATTGATGAAGTAAAAGAACTGAACAGAAGATTTCAAAGGGCTTCTCGAGAAGACAAAGCAAAGTATCATAATGACATGTGCAAAGAGCTGGAGATGGAAAACCAAAAGGGAAGAACACACTCAGCATTTCTCAAGCTGAAAGAACTGAAGAAAAAATTCAAGCCTCGAGTTGCAATAGTGAAGGATTCCATGGGGAAAATATTAAACGACGCAGGAAGCATCAAAAGAAGATGGAAGGAATACATAAAGTCATTATACCAAAAAGAATTAGTTGATATTCAACCATTTCAAGAGGTGGCATATGATCAGGAACAGATGGTACTGAAGGAAGAAGTCCAAGCTGCTCTGAAGGCACTGGTGAAAAACAAGGCTCCAGGAATTGATGGAACATCAATTGAGATGTTTCAACAAACAGATGCAGCGCTGGAGGTGCTCACTCGTCTGTGCCAAGAAATATGGAAGACAGCTTCCTGGCCAACGGACTGGAAGAGATCCATATTTATGCCAATTCCCAAGAAAGGTGATCCAACCAAATGTGGAAATTATAGAACAATATCATTAACATCACATGCAAGCAAAATTTTGCTGAAGATCATTCAAAAACGGCTACAGCAGTATATCAACAGGGAACTGCCAGAAATTCAGGCTGGTTTCAGAAGAGGACATGGAACCAGGGATATCATTGCTGATGTCAGATGGATCCTGGCTGAAAGCGGAGAATACCAGAAGGATGTTTACCTGTGTTTTATTGACTATGCAAAGGCATTCGACTGTGTGGATCATAACAAACTATGGATAACACTGCGAAGAACGGGAATTCCAGAACACTTAATTGTGCTCATGAGGAGCCTTTACATAGATCAAGGGGCAGTTGTTTGGATGGAACAAGGGGATACTGACTGGCTTAAAGTCAAGAAAGGTGCGCGTCAGGGGTGTAATCGTTCACCATACCTATTCAATCTGTATGCTGAGCAAATGATACGAGAAGCTGGACTATGTGAAGAAGAACGGAGCATCAGGATTGGAGGAAGACTCATTAACAACCTGCGTTATGCAGATGACACAACCTTGCTTGCTGTAAGTGAAGAGGACTTGAAGCACTTACTAATGAAGATCAAAGACCACAGCCTTCAGTATGGATTACACATCAACATAAAGAAAACAAAAATCCTCACAACTGGACCAGTGAGCAACATCATGATAAACGGAGAAAAGATTGAAGTTGTCAAGGATTTCTTTTTATTTGGATCCACAATCAACAGCCATGGAAGCGGCAGTCAAGAAATCAAAAGACGCATTGCATTGGGCAAATCTGCCGCAAAGGACCTCTTTAAAGTGTTGAAGAGCAAAGATGTCACCCTGAAGACTAAAGTGCACCTGAGCCAAGCCATGGTATTTTTAATCACATCATATGGGTGTGAAAGCTGGACAATGAATAAGGAAGACCAAAGAAGAATTGATGCCTTTGAATTGTGGTATTGGTGAAGAACATTGAATATACCATGCACTGCCAAAAGAATGAACAAATCTGTCTTGGAAGAAGTGCGGCCAGAATGCTCCTTACAGGCAAGGATGGCGAGACCACGTCTTACATACTTTGGACATACTGTCAGGAGGGATTGGTCCCTGGAGAAGGACATCATGCTTGGCAGAGTACAGGGTCAGCAGAAAAGAGGAAGACCCTCAACAAGGTGGATTGACACAGGGGCTGCAACAATGAGCTCAAGCATAACAACGGTTGTAAGGATGGTGCTGGACCAGGCAGTGTTTCGTTCTGTTGTGCATAGGGTTGCTATGAGTTGGAACTGACTCGACGGCACCTAACAACGACAACAACAACAACCAAACAACATAAACAATTTCTAAGATCACATTCTTTTTCAAAATAATTTCTAATAATGATGTGGCATTCTAATCATAATTTCTTTAGGAATTCCTTTTCAGTTGTTTTTCATGAATACAAAATATCCATATACATGAATTTTGTACAAATCTTTGATTATTTCCTTAGCCTAAGTTCTTAGTCAAAGTTATTCATGTCGTCATGGCTTTTTAATACCATTGAGAAAATGTCCTTTAGAAATATAACAATTTAAACTCCTATCATCATTTCGTGAGAGGGCCTTCCTCAATACTGTGTTGTTGTTAGGTGCTGTCCAGTCAGTTCCGACTCATAGTGACGCATAGTGTACAACAGAATGAAACACTGCCCAATCCTGTGTCATTCTCATTATCACTGTTTGATCCCATTGTTGCAGCCTCTATGTCAATCCTTCTCCAAAAACTGATCCCTCCTGATAACATGTCCAAAGTATGTGAGACATAGTCTCGCCGTCCTTGCTTCTAAGGGGCATTCTGGCTGTAATTCTTCTAAGACAGATTTGTCTGTTCTTTTGGAAGTCCATGGTATACTCAATATTCTTTGCCAACACCATAATTCCAAGTCATCAACTCCTCGTCTGTCTTCCTTATTCATTGTCCAGCTATCCCATGCATATGAGGCGATTGAAAAACACCATGCCTTGGGTCAGGCACACCTTAGTATTCAAGGTGACATCTTTGCTTTTCAACATTTTAAAGAGATCCTTCGCAGCAGATTTGCCCAGTGCAATGCATCTTTTGATTTCTTGACTGCTGCTTCCATGGGTGTTGATTGTAGATCCAAGTAAAATGAAATCCTTGACAACTTCAATCTTTTCTCCATTTATGATGCTGCTTATTGGTCCAGTTGTGAGGATTTTTGCTTTCTTTATGTTGAGGTGTAATCCATACTGAAGGCTATGGTCTTTGATCTTCATCAATAAGTGCTTCAAGTCCTCTTCACTTTCAGCAAGCAAGGTTGTATCATCTGCATAATGCAGGTTGTTAATGACTCTTCCTTCAATCCTGGTGTCACATTCTTACTTATATACTCCAGCTTCTTGGATTATCTGCTCAGCATACAGATTGAATAAGTGTGGTAAAAGGATAGAACCCTTGCGTACAACTTTCCTGAATTTAAACCACGAAGTATCCCATTATTGTTTGAATGACATAATAGCCTCTTAGTCTATTATATAGGTTCCGCGTGAGCACAATTAAGTGTTCTGGAATTCCCATTCTTTGCAATGTTATTCATGCTTTGTTATGATCCACAGTTGAATGCCTTTGCATAGTCAATAAAAAACAGGTAAACATCTTTCTAGTATTCTCTGCTTTCAGTCAGGACCCATCTGACATTAGCAATGAAACCCCTGGTTCCATGGCCTCTGCTGAATCTGGTTTGAATTTTCTGGTAGTTCCCTGTCAATATACTGTCACAGCACTTTTGAATGATCCTCAGCAAAATTTTCATTGCGTGTGATATTAATGATATTGTTTGGTAATTTCCGCAGTTGGATCACATTTCTTTGGAATAGGCATAAATATGGATCTCTTCCAGTTGGTTGGCCAGGTAGGTATCTTCCAAATTTCTTGGCATAGACTAGTGAGTACTTCCAGCACCGCTTCCATTTGTTGAAACATCTCAGTTGCTATTCTGTCAATTCCTGGGTCCTTGTTTTTTGCCAATATCTTCAGTGCAGCTTGGACCTCTTTCTTCAGCACCATTAGCTCCTGATCAGATGCTACCTCCTGGAAAAGTTGAAAGTCAACCAATTCTTTTTGGTATAGTTATTCTGTGTACTCCTTCCATCTTCTTTTGAGGCTTCCTGCATCATTTAATATTTTCCCCATAGAATCCTTCAATATTGCAAATCAAGCCTTGAATTTTTTCTTCAGTTCTTTCGGCTTGAGAATTGCTGAGTATGTTCTTCCCGTTTGGTTTTCTAACTCCAGGTCTTTGCACATGCCATTATAATACTTCACTTTGTCTTCTCAAGCCACCCTTTGAAATCTACCGTTCAGTTCTTTTACTTCATCATTTCTTCCACTTGGTTTTGCTACTAGATGTTCAAGAGCAAGTGTCAGAGTCTCTTGACATCCATTTTGGTCTTTTTTTTCTTTCCTGTCTTTTTAATGGCCTCTTGCTTTCTTCACGTATGATGTCCTTGATGTCATTACACAACTCATCTGGTCTTTGGTCATTAGTGTTCAATGGGCCAAATCTATTCTCGAGACAGTCTCTAAATTCGGGTGGGATATATTTGTTTGTACTTTGCCTCTTGTGGACTTGTTTTAATTTTCTTCAGTTTCAGCTTGAACTTGCGTATGAGCAATTGATGGTCTGTTTCACAGTTGGCCTCTGGCCTTGTTCTGACTGATGATACTGAGCTTTTCCATTGTCTTATTCCACAGATGTAGTTGATTTGATTCCTGTGTATTCCATCTGACGAGCTCCACGTGTATACTCACCATTTATGTTGTAAAAAAAAGTATTGGTAATGAAGAAATCATTGGTCTTGCAAAACTCTATCATGCGATCTCTGGCATCCTTTCCATCACCAAGGCCATATTTTCCAACTACCAATCGTTCTTCCTTGTTTCCAACTTTCATGATCCAAACATCAATAGTTATCAATGCATCCTGATTGCATGTTCAATCAATTTCAGACTGCAGAATGGGTAAAAATCTTCAATTTCTTTATCTTTGTCCTTAGTGACTGGTGCATAAATTTGAATAATAGTCGTATTAACTGGTCTTATCTTTTTTTTTATTGTAGACGAATGGATATTATCCTATCACTGACAGCATTGTACTTCAGAACAGATCTTGAAACGTTCTTTTTGACGATGAATACAATGCCATTCCTCTTCAAGTTGTCATTCCCAGCATAGTAGACCATACGATTGTCTGATTCAAAATGGCCAATACCAGTCCATTTCCACTACTAATGCCTAGGATATCAATGTTTATATGTCCTTTCATTTTTGATTATTCCCAATTTTCCTAGATTCATACTTTGTACATTCCACATTCCGATTATTAATGGATGCTTGCAGCTGTTTCTTGTCATTTTGAGTCATGCCACATCAGCAAAGAAGGTCCTGAAAGCTTGACTCCATCCATGCCATTAAGCTCGACTCTACTTTGAGGAGGCAGCTCTCCCCCAGTTGTATTTTGAGTGCCTTCCCACCTTAGGGGCCTATCTTCCAGCACTATATCAGACAATGTTCTGCTGCTATTCACAAGGTTTTCACTGGCTAATTCTTTTCAGAAGTAGCTGGGTCCTTCTTCCTAGTCTGTCTTAGTCTGGAAGTGCAGCTGAAACCTGTCCGCCATGGGTAACCCTGCCGGTATTTGAATATTGGTGGCATAGATTTCAGCATCACAGCAACACACAAGCCCCCATGGTACAACAAACTTGACAGATGCATGGAGGTCCTCAATACTAGTTACCATCATTAATTTTTTTTTTTTTGCCAGTTTGATGAGTGAAAAATCACTTTTCTGTATTATCTTTGTCCTTTTTGTTTCTTTGGCATTAACATTTTTGGTATTAAATTTGTGTATAGTTGTTTTATGTGGTTTGTTTCCTCAGCCAGACTATATGCTCATTAAATGCAAAAATTGGGTCTAATGTTTCTATCTCCCTTAAGTGGTTTTCACAAGGTGAAGAATATATACACTTAATACTTATTCAATAATAGATTAATTTAACATGAGGGTGGACCCTTTAAATCATTGAATTTGCAAAGTTTCCTTTGGAGGTTAGCTTGCTTGCCGAAAGTGAAGAGAACTTAAAGCACTAACTAATGAAGATCAAAGACCGCAGCCTTCAGTATGGATTACACACTAACATAAAGAAAACAAAAATCCTCACAACTGGACCAATAAGCCACATCATGGTAAACTGAGAAAAGATTGAAGTTGTCAAGGATTTCATTTTACTTGGATCCACAATCAACAACCGTGGAAGCAGCATCCAAGAAATCAAAAGATGCATTGCATTGGGCAGATCTGCTGCAAAGGATCTCTTTAAAATGTTGAAAAGCAAAGATGTCACCTTGAATACTAAGGTGTGCCTGACCCAAGCCATGGTATTTTCAATCACGTCATATGCATGTGAAAGCTGGACAATGAATAAAGAAGACTGAAGAAGAATTGATGCCTTTGAATTGTGGTGTTGGAGAAGAATACTGAATATACCATGGACTGCCAAAAGAATGAACAAATCTGTCTTGGAAGAAGTATAACCAGAATGCTCCGTAGAAGCAAGGATGGTGAGACTATGTCTCACATACTTTGGACATGTTGTCAGTAGGGATAGGTCCCTGGAGAAGGACATCATGTTTGGTAGAGGGTCACTGAAAAAGAAGAAGACCCTTAGCAAGATGGATTGACATAGAGGCTGCAACAATGGGCTTAAGCAAAACAACGATTGTTAAGGATGGTGCGGGAACAGGCGGTATTTTCTTCTGTGGTACACAGGGTCGTTATGAGTTGGATCTGACTCAACGACACCTAAGAACAACAACAAGAACTCTCTCTCTACTATGTGGTTAAAACCTTGGCTGCTAACCAGAAGGTTGGCAGTTTGAATCCACCAGCTGCTCCTTGGAAACTGTATGGGAAATTCTTCTCTGTCCTATATGGTTGCTATGAGTTGGAATTGACTCGTTGGCAATGGGTTTTTGGGTCTGTGCCTCTACCACATAGTCTTCTTCTCTGGCAGTGATGTGAGGCTGGCTAGGCAAAGGGTTATCCAAAGAGAATGTACAGAAGAATTACCTCCTGCAGCAACCGTTTATTTAAGGTTAAGGCATTTTAGTCCATATGATGCCTTTATGTAAGTAAGAAAGACACTTTACTTCTATCTTTTGGGAAAATGTAATTTTTCTAGATCAAGACTTTATTTCTATCTGCTGTAAAATTGATGACATAAAAATACAAATTTATGACATATCAAATGTGTCCTCTTTGATACGGTACTATTATGCACTTACAATCAGCATACATGTACTTAGTAGCTCTGCATCTAGCACCATGATGTGTCATATTTCCTGCTTAGTGTTGGAGTTCCACTCGTTCTGCTCTCCAGGATCTAATGAGTCCATCAGAGAGAGCAGACATGAAGGTGGACAATTATAATGTGATAAATGAAATCGTATAGTTATGATCAAACATGGTTGAGCACAGAGGAGCAAGCAACGAACACTGTATGGTCTAGAAAGAAAAGTAGGAGTTTTTAAGTCTTGGATATGGGGTGGAAAGATGAGGGAAGGCAACAATTTCAGGTAGAAAGAAGAACATGTATAAGATTAGAAGGGTAGGGAAGAAGGTAAGGAGAAGTTCAGCCTTGTTGAGGTTGTGCACTGAGAAAGAAGTCTGCAGGGGCAAATTTGGTATAGATTTTAAAGGACTTTTTATACTAAATTAATAAGTTTGAATTTTATCCTTTAAATAATAGGGTCAAAATGTAGATTTATTTTTTTCGGAAGTCAATGTTGTGACAGAATGATGTACAGACCGGAGTCCGCAGTTACTGGTAGACAGTAAGTAAGAAAGCAAGCTGCATTTTTGAGCTAAAGTTGTAGCAACTCAGAAAGAAGAGACATTTCTGACAGAACCTCTGATATTTAGTGACTGGTTAGAATTTGATGGCAGCTGAGTCAGATAGATACACAAGGAAAGAACTTACAGTAAGAAAATGAAAGGTCATGGAGTTCGCATTGGTCTTCTGTTTGCCAAATTCAGAAGTTGGGACATCAGTCCTAGTCTGATGACATACATGGGAACTTGTATTGATAGGAATTACCACGTGTTATGGATTAAATTGTGTCACCCAAAAATATGTGTATCAATTTTGCCAGGCCATTATTCCCAGTATTGTGTGATTGTCCACCATTTTGTCATCTGATGTGATTTTCCTGTGTGCTGTAAATTCTATCACTATGGTGTTAATGAGATGGCATATTGGCAGTTGTGTTGAAGAGATCTACAAGATCAGATTGTGTTTTAAGCCAATCTGTTTTGAGATATTAAAGAGAGAAGTAAGCAGTGAGACAGGGGGACCTCATACCGACCGCCAAGAAACAAGAGCCAGGAGAATAGCACGTCCTTTGGACGTGGGGTCCCTGCACTAAGAAGTTCCTCGACCAGGGGAAGATTGGTGACAAGGACCTTGCTCCAGAGCTGACAGAGAGAGAAAACATTCTCCTGGAGCTGACGCCCTGAATTTGGGCTTGTAGCCTACTAGATTAAAAAAAAAAAAAAAGAGAGAGAATAAATTTCTTTGTTAAAGCCATCCGCTTGTGATATTTCTGTTATAGCAGCACTAGATGACTAAGACACCATGTTTAACAAAAAGTTACCAAATGCTACTGATGTGGCCAGTAGAGTAGTAACCTGTCACCAGGTTAAGAAGAGTAATTATTCAGGTCTCGCTTAAATGTTTCCTTAACAGAAAACATTCCCTGACTTACCTACACAGAATAGCAGCCGTGTCACTGTCTATTCCTTCCTGTCCCCTTACCCAACCTTTTTTTCTTCATAACACCACGTGCCATATATCTATTTACTTGATTATTTTCTCCTTCCCTGCACCAGAAAGTATACTTCAGCTTTTTCTCCATTGCATTCCTAGATCCTAGAACATTTCAATGAGAAATACTTGTTGAATGTTGAATGAGAATGTGCCATGCAGAGGCTTGGTTTTTATTTCATAGAACTTAAGCAATGATGACATTTCCAAGTATGAATCACACTCTGATCGATTCAATAAATGGTAATTTACCACCTGCCTGAAATTGTGTAACACGGTGGTTTCCTGATACCCATCCCTTCCTCGTTCAGCCACAAACGTTCATTTCTGTTGCACTTCTCATTACTGGTGAATAGTACCCTACCTTTCTAAGTTCCTCAGCTCACAATCTTGGAGTTAATTTTTGTCCTGCCTTTGCATTTGTGCCCTTATTTAGTCATCAAGCTTTGTAATTTTTCACATGGTCTCTCCTGGGTTGACACTTCTCCACTGCCAAGACCATCATTCAGAGATTTCCTGGTCTCTCTGTCTGTAATCTCTCCCTGTGGTTGCCCATCCTTTTATTGAAGAAAACATAACAACAATAATTGTTGTTTTCACTGTATCTTCACCTATGTTGTTGCCTAGAACAACTTGAACTTTTCAGCCTAAAATTCTAGATGTGCATCAATTTCCTCTCTATACCTTATTAAAAAAACTATCTTGATATTTCCCTAACATGATTTCTCATAATCACCTCACTCCCAAACTTTTGTAGATATATTTATTTTCTTTATATAAAGGATAGTGTAGTGTCTGAAATTATTTATTTTTTAGCATATAGCCATAATTTATAATATAGAAATCATGCCTTCATATGCAATCTTAATATGACTAATTAAAAGACCACCTTTTGATGAAAACTTATTTCACATTTATTCTATGTGAACTTCAAAAACCTTTTTACACATTTCATCTTGTGAAAGAATTTGTCACATAGAACTTGTCACAAATTTGAGCTTGGGGTGGGAAGGGGGGAGAGGAACGCATTCTAAAAAGTACAGAAGATAGACATGCAAAAAATAATTATAAAATATAATAAGTGCAATATTGTTATCAAAGCATCACCTAACACACACATTTACTAGGTAATATCTTCAAATAATACAAAGGATGAAATAAACTGAAGCAACATTCTTGCTTCATTTACCACATTTTAACCTAAAAGCATGATGGGAATAATATAAACTAAATTTTTAAATAAAAATTGATTCAATTAATTTGAAAACAACAATCATAGAGGACACTCACCTAGAAAATGTAGAAATAAGCAAATATAGACCAGTTTGTTTCTTCCTAGACGGACATCAGCGAGCCAACCTGCAAACACAGGGGCAAGCAGTGAAGTTCCAATAAAGCATAAATTCAAAATGGCTGCCCGGTAATTGCCATAGCCAAGCTTGATAGTGCAAAAGGGGATCATATTGCTGACGACTTGAAAGAAAATAAACCTCTCACACAGCTCCCCCAGAAGTAAACATTCCAACCTGGATTTTTTTTCACAGAGTATGATGAAAAGAAATAACCAACATCTCTTACAGTTTTCTCCTCAATGCTGTGAGGTAAGGGTACTTTCGCATCAGTTATGTTAAAGGCTGTAAGAGACATGACTACTTTCCTTTAATACGACTTATGTTAGTGATTTTAACTTGATTTTTACCCCCACCCATCTAATGAAAAAATAAATAAAGTCATTGCTTTGAATTTCACGTCTCCATGTTAAAATTTTGTAAGGTTTTTTGCACATTAATGTTGTTCATTTTGATGATCCGGGAGCGCAGGGAAGGAGACGTATTTAAATGTTCATGGTAGCCCAGAGTAGCCAAATCTGATTTGTTTGTTTAATTACTTAGAAGCTAAATTAGGCTTTTCCTCCAAAATTATACTGAATTACAAGAAACCAGTTGCATACGTGTGGAAACTCATCTGCCTCACGCTGATAAAGGTTTAAATACAGAGGCAGAGGAAGCAGTTTTTCAGGAGAATTTGAGAGCTAGAACAAGAAATAATTTGAGTCTAATAATTTTTGATACTTTAATTAAACAAGTCAGAACAGTACTAAGAGATAAGGCGTGAAAGAAAATCTGTTTTTGAGGGGGAGGGATACCTTATCATTATTACATTTCTTGTTATTTTTGGTTGGAATTCTGATAAGAAAGTTAATTAGGTAACAAAAATGCTAGTACATTTAGGTAACAGGCAGAGTTTACAAGAAAGTAATTTAAGTGCACTAACAAAAGAAGAAAATATTAAACAAAAATCCGCTTCCTTTAAGTTGACCCCATACTTGTAGAACAGACTCTCAGAGGAAATCAGAATCAAAAGCCGCTATTTGACTTCCTTATTAGCTAGCAGCCAGGGGTATAGCAACCAGCCTACACATGCTTTGGGGAATATCGGATCTGGTATCACCCCGACCCTCCAGCTGAGTTGAATGGTGGTCGCATTCTATTTTGGAAAGCAGGAGGGCACCAATTAAGCTAAAAAGCAGCAGTAAAATGCTTTAACATTTAGTGATTTAGCTGCAAGGACTTAGGAAGACAAGGGACTGAAGCTGTTCGGTTAAAGTCATAATAATTCCATAATAGGGAGTGAGTATTCTCATGTTCGAGTCAAAAGCAAGAGACTTATAAAGGCTTCTGACTGAGATTCTTATCTTTCAACCTGGGAAACTGGGGACAAATCTCTTTGTTTTGACTCCTAATATTCTAGTAAGGTAGCTATTTGCATCTGCTCAGCATCAGGTCCCCCTTCTGTGGTAACAATGCCTTACTTTTCCTTTATGTAGAATTATCATGTAATTGACTATCCAAAGTTGGATACTTTTGTGAGTGAAATTATGTTATTTATAGTTATTCTTGGACAGCAGGTATAAACTGGAACTGTCTAGGGCAAACTCCAACATGTGGTTACCATCTGGTGGAGCTATTAATCAGGGTATTCCTTTTCTTTTGACCAAGAGGGCAACACATGGCCAAAGATGGTCCTTATCTTTTTTTCCCCCAGAAATTTTTATTATGACTGGAATGACTCAAGAGTAGATGTGGTGGAACCTGAGTCATTCAGATTGTTGTCTTTAGGTGCCATTGAGTCAGCTCCAACTCATGGTGGCCTCATGTACATCAGAATAAAATGTTACCAGGTCCCACTCCATCGTCAGGATTATTGGTATGCGTATGTCTGTTGTTACAGCTGCTGTACTTCTTAAGTGTCTTACAACCTAGGGACTCATCTTTTAGCATTATATTGGACAATATTCTGTTGTGATCCATATTTTTGGAAGTAGATTGCCAGGCCTTTCTTCCTAGTCACTTGGAGGAAACCAAAAACCAAGCCCGTTGCTGTCAAGTTGATTCTGACTCATAGTGACCCTATAGGACAGAGAAGAATTGCCCCATAGAGTTTCCAAGGAGCACCTGGTGGATTCGAATGGACGACCTGTTGGTTAGCAGCCATAGCACTTAACCACTAGGCTTAAAAAGGATTGCCCATGAGACCCTGACGGAGAACTCAGGGCTGCCTGGTTCTTTGCCTTCTGCAGGCATGCTTATTCAGCTTTTCCTTCCATCAGTTCAGTTTAGCAAAGTTAGCCATACTTGGTTTTAGTGGCTTATAAAAACCCTAGCTGATGTATAAGTTTTTATTTGTCTCAGATGCAAGGGAAAATTTCCCAGCAGCCACTAACTGATGTGTTTAGTTAGCTCCTGACAAAGGACTCCTGCACTGTCACTTTACACGCAGAGTAGCTGTGCACCTTCCCAGAGCCTGGTGATGATCTTATTTGAGTTCTTTGGCTTGTCTCTGTATCCTTACCCAAGAAGAGACCACAGGTGGTAGGAATCTGTGGTTTGGGTGTGGCTTGGTGAAGGAGAGCACCATCATTTGCCTTACTTTGAAGGGACTATTGGGTTACACTCCAAGAAAGCCACCTACTCAGAAATAAAGTTCTTTTCAGTTATCCGTGAGGGGGAGAAAAACAAAGAACTCATCAAATCTGACAGTAGTATTGCAATAAGGGCAAAATAGCAGAAAGGGCACTCACTAAGTTGGGAGTTAGAAGACCTGGGTTTCATTCCTGCCACTTCGTTACTTATGGCAAATTGCTTTATGTCTATGAGCCATTACATCAACTGAGAAATACAAACAGTAGGGCCTGTCTCAGAAGTCTGTTTCTGAGGCTTAGTTTAGAGAATGATTGATGAAATGTCAGGGGCCGTACCTGGTGGTTCAGTGGTTAAGCTCTTGGCTGCTAACTGAAAGGTCGGTGGTTTGAACCCTCTCAACTGCTCCACAGGAAGATGTGGCAGTCCGCTTCCATAAAAAATTACAGCCTTGGAAACCCTATGGGGCAATTCTACTCTGTCCTATAGGGTCACGAAGAGCCCCAATTGACTCCACAGCAACTGTTGTTGTTTTTTTTTTTTTGTTTGATGTACCAAAAAGCCTTTGTTCTCACTTGCTCCAATATACCTGCATTTTCTAGCTACTGTAACCAGTCTGCCACAAAGAAATGTCTTGGAAACATCTTTAAATTTTCAGTTTGCATAAAAGACAGACGCTAGGGGGACGAGATTATGCTGAATAGAGTTGGAGTAATGGGAAAAAAAACTCCTTATTCATCACTTCCCTACTAGCTGTCAACACCAATCTCAAAGTGAGCTTAAAGGACAAGTACCAACTCCATTTAAGAATAACACTTGGTGAGGAATATTGAATGTTATCATCTTTATCAACAATTTTTGAGCCCTTGACTGGGGACTTATACATACTTTAGTTTATGGAACCCCTCTGCCAGCCCCCAGGCTTGTCTCTGTAATGAAATATTTTTCCTCCATTATAAAAACAATGTGTGTACATTGTATAAAACCAAAAAAAAAAAAAAAACAAAAACCCAAACCCAGTGCTGTCGAGTCGATTCCGACTCATAGTGACCCTATAGGACAGAGTAGAACTGCCCCATAGAGTTTCCAAGGAGCGCCTGGCGGATTCGAACTGCCGACCCTTTGGTTAGCAGCCATAGCACTTAACCACTATGCCACCAGGGTTTCCATACATTGTATACAATTGGGAAAATATCTAAAAATAGATGGAAGAACAAACTGAAAGCTTGTGTAGCATCTCTTGATTTTTTCCCCTATGGCTATTTTTTATTTGTAGGTTTTAAATATTTGAATTTTATAAGTATATTCCGTTAGTGCATGATGCATTTCTACCCCTTTTGTAAGTAATGTTATAAGCATTTTAACACAGCAGGATGAACGCTTTGTAAATATAATTGTGGTTGCCATAATAGGTACACAGTTTGCTTAACTATTCTTTCATTATTAGTTACATTAGTCTCAGATAAATTATAAGCCAGACTTTCTCTAACTTTTCACCATGAGCCCACATTAAAATAGAAGCAAAAAATCGTAAACAGTGCTGGAATGAATATCTTTGTGCATAAAGCTTTCCCCGCTTCCACTGGCTAGGTTATACCCTTGGCTAATTTTTAAAAAGAAATATTACTGGGTAAAAGTGTAGTAAAGTTTTTAGGCTTCTTGATACATAATACCAAATTACAATACAAACTTTGGACTTTTTTTTTAATTTTGAAAATCCCATCTTGTTTTTGCAATGCAGATTATACTCCTCACTAGAATACTTCACTGGAAATACAAAGGTCGTAAGTCAAACATGGGGTAATAATGTTGATCACACTTGTATTATTGAAAAATACATCTTATTTGATAGAGAAAATTAGTCAGAGCCTTGCTTAATGGACTTATAAACTGCTTGTATTATTTAGTGAGTGCCCAGAGCACGAATGCATCAAATTCGGTAAGGGCTGCATTGAGAAGGTACTGGAAATACATGCCCTGCTTTTAAGGAGGCTATTTTTAACTCTGTAGGATTAAAAAGCATCTCTATAAGACAGCTCCAAGGTGATTATGAATTTTGAGAAAACTGTAGTGCCTTCTAAAATGTTTTTACAGTGTTGCTGCAATACTCTGCCATTTTTATATGTAGTTCCAGAATAACTTTTATAGGTCCTCTAAACACTTAATAAGCATTTTTAAGAGAAGAGCTTTTCTAGTTCAATAATTCTCTGCAAATGGTATGCACAAAGGTCAGTTGAAGAGATTTATTCTTTTAGCTCTATTGATTCCATTTAATTCCGTTGACTATGAGGTGTGGTAGCTGGTTTGAAAGCATGGTCAAGAATGTGGGGATTGGTCTTTCTGTAATTTAATTACTAAAAATTGTGTGTCACAGCCTTGCTGAATTGAAAAAAAAATTTTGCTGCACTGTTCAAGGCACAAAGTGGAAATGGAAAGGTAAATATTGGGTATTATTTTCTGTTTTGTGAAAAAGACATTGTTTAACCCTACTCTTTCATTATAATGGGGCTCTGACAATTGTATGATATCTGTAAACTGGCACTTCTCTCTAGTGCAAAGGAGAATTACTTTAGTCCTTAGCAGATAATAGCTCATGCAGTCCCAGAAACACAGAAAGTGTCTAATTCTTCTTCAAGGTAGTGTGTCTTCTCCTCTTTCTGGGCATCACTAAGAATGAAGACCACTGAACTCCTTACTGGGTTTTTTTCCATGCCATGCCAATGACCATTGTGAACCTCGCTATTGTGCTGAACTGTACGTGGAGGGTTTATCTGTATAAAGTAGTAAGGTAGCGATGAGGTATCACATGGACACCATCCATATTGTCTCCTTTCTTTGCTTTCCACTTTGACCATGAAGGAAAAAAGAAAGACGGTCTTAGGAATATGGAATTGATAACTCCCAATTTATACGTTTAACTCAGACACCTCTCCTGAGCTTCAAGTAAATTGTTGGACATCCCAAATGAGATTTCTCATGGGAAATTCAAACGCATCACATCCTAAGCTTGACTCATTGTCTTTCTTCCAGATCCTACTCCTGTTGCTCTATTTTCTTTATGGTTCATCACACCACTATTTACCCAAATACTCAAGTTAGAAAACAATGAGGCATTCTAGACTCTTTCTCCACTCTTCCTCACCTATTATATCTGCCTTTTCCCAGAAAATATTTATTGAGCACCTAATATGTTCCAGACACTATCCTAGACTTCGGGGGGGAAAATATTGTCAATTCAACCTTCTAAATATCTCCCAAATCCATCATTTTTCTTTTCCAACTCTACTATAGTCTTAGTTTGGGCCCTTAGCATTTCTCCCCTGTGTTGCTAAAAATCTCCTGTATTGCTTCCTTCTAACTCAAACCTCAGTCATTTGTACAATTTTTTCATCAAATACCATACCTATGGACACAATTATCCCCCTGACTGGCCTGACTGTTGCCACATCTTATAGTGTTAATAGTCTTTAAAACAATTTACTTTTTAAAAATCCAAGTAAAATCTATTAAACAAGGAAACTTTAAAAATCACTACTGTAAATGTAATCACTTACCATAAATAGAAAGTAAAAATAATAAATATAATAATACTAATTAAAAATGACAGTTAATGTTTATTAAGTACTTTCTTTGATCAGGCTTATTCTAAGTATTAATTCCTTTCATTCTTGAAACTATCCTATGAGTTAGATACTATCATTATGAGCTCCATTTGGCAGTTATGGAAACTGAGACAAAGCATATAAACAACTTATTCCAGATCACTAGTAAGTAGCTGAGCAGGGATTTAAATCTGGGTGGTATCACTCTTGAGCTTCCACTCAATTGATGCTTTTTCCTTTATATAATCAAAAGAATTAAAAGATAAGGCATGAAAAAAAAAACTTTTTCGCTATGAGATTCCATGTTACTTTATGCCAAAACCACATATCACATAAAATCACCTCTAACTTCAAGATATTGGGGAACACTATTCTATGCAATCCTCCCTACAGCCTCTAGAACTTCCTTTTTTTTAAATCTGAATTTCGATCAATTTACTTCCCTGCTCGAAGTCTGAGAACAGTACCTGTAACCTATGGACTCAAGTTAAACATTCTTTATGTAAGGCTGTTTGTGAACCAGTTCCTGCCTTGTGATAAAAGTCTTCCCATGCTGTTCTGTCACAGAGCTGGGTAACATACCCACAGTTCCATAACACGCCGTACTCTTTTACCTCTGAGGCTTTTTCACTACTATTTTTTCTGCCTGTGACACTGAAGTTTTCTGTTCACTTAAGGAACCTCTCTTCATTCTTCAAACCTCAGCATAAATATTACATCCTCAGTGAAAGCTTCCCTAATCATCAAAGACAGTCTCTGTGCTCTTAAAATACTGTGTACCTGTCTTTTTTAATACGTATTATATTATTATACTATATATTCCATTCTATTTTTTATTCTATTCTATTGCTAGTTTGCATGCCTATTTTCCTCAGTGGCCGTGAGTTCTTTGAGAACACGGGCAGTTTCATATTTATCCTTCTGCTCCCATTGCCTAGCACAGTACCTGGAAGGTACTGTATGTCTACTGGCTGAGAATGACTGTGCCATGTGGTATAAAAACAAACAAAAAAAACCCCGTTGCTGTCGAGTCAATTCCAACTCATTGCAATCCCATAGGACAGTGTAGAACTGCCCCATAGGGTTTCTGAGGAGCATCTACTGGATTTGAACTTCTGACCTTTTAGTTAGCAGCTGTAGCTCTTAACCACTACGCCACCAGGGCTTCTGCCATGTGGTATACACAAACATAAATAACTTTCATTCAGACAGAACTGTGCAATAAATGCTGCTTATTTAGATTTGCCCAGTCAGCTACCCGGATCTCAACTCTAACAACTGCATAATACCCACTTGGTCCTTATATTTTAAAACATTTTAAATTAGTGAATGACTGGTTGGCTTCTTGGCTGAATAAATGAAAGAATAATGGTTTAGGTTTAGACAATGTTAGGATTTTAGGAAGGAATCAAAAACATTACTATGCTCCAAGTGGACTCCATCTGACTACTAACTAATATTTATTGAGCACTAGAAGTCAAGCACTGGGAATCCCATGATGATAAAACACCAACCCTGGCATCATATAGCTTAATCTAGAGAGTAATACCAATAATTAGGCAAGAGCTATAGTCCAGTAAGCTATATGCTATGATGGAGGAAGAATAAAGTACCATAGAAACCTATAGCAGGACTTATAGTTCAACCTCAGAAAGTCTACAGGAAGATTTCCATGGAAGTAATGTCTATGTTATGTCTAAAAAGCCAGTTACCATCAAGTTGACTCTGACTCATGATGACCCTATGTGTGTCAGAGTAGAACTGTGCTCCATAAGGCTCTCAGTGGCTGATTTTTTCAGAAGTAGATTGCTAGGCCTTTCTTCCAAGGTGCCTGTGTGTAGACTCAAACCTCCAGCCTTTTGGTTAGCAGTTGAAAGCATTAACTATTTCACTCAGGGGCGAGGGATAGAATTCAGCCTGGGGAAGATGTATAAATGAAGAGTGTTCTGAACAGGGAGCATGCTCCCTCTGTAATCAAGATCATGTTACTCCTAAAGATATTTTAGTCAGGCTTCTCCAGAAAGACAGAACCAACTGTGTGTGTGTGTGTGTGTATATATATGGAGCCTTGGTGGCACAGTGGTTAAAGCACTGAACTGCTAACCAAAAGGCTGGCAGTTTGAAACCACCAGCAGCTCCATGGGAGAAAGCTGTGGTAGTCTGCTTCTGTAGAGATTTATAGCCTTGGAAATCCTATGGGTCACTATGATTCAGAAATGACTTGACAGCAGTGGGTTTGGTTTAATACATATATATATATTTTTTTAAGAAGTTGGCTTATGTGATTGTGTGGGCTGGTGAATCCAAAATCCATAGATTAGATGACAGACTGGAAACTGGCTGAATCAGAAATGCATAAGCCAGGCAGACTGGAAACTCTAGCAAGATATCTATGTTACAGTCTTGAGGCAGAATTCCTTCTCTGCATGAAACCTGAGTTTTTGCTCTTAAGACCTTCAACTGATTAGAAGAGGTCCACCCACATTATTAAGGATAATCTCCTTTATTTAGAATCAACTTAATTAGTGTTAATCGCATCTACAAAACACTTTCACAGCAACATCTAGACTGGTGTTTGACCAAACAACTGGGCACCACATCCTAACCAAGTCAACACAAAATTAACCATCACAAGGACCTTAAGACGTTATTTTTTATGATTCAAGGCAGGAGCAGATTTGATCAGTCTAGATTGGGGAGCTACAGGGATGTGGGGAGAAATGAGAAATGACACCAAAGAGATAAGAAAAAGTCAGATCATAAATGCTTTCTTAAGAGTAAGTTTTGACCATATCTTAGATTTCTTTCTTTTGAATATGCTGGTCCTGATCAAATACAGTGAATTTCCACAATAAAACAGAGTATAAAGGACTAAAGTCCTTCATACAAAACCATTTTTCTACTCAAGATCAGAGGTATGGGCACCAGTTAAGACGTACTGACAGTGCTCAATAATTCTTAGGTACTTCTTCTACTACCACCACTATTGCTGTTACTGCTAGTGTCATAAGCTAGGAACAAAAGGATGGACAAGAGAAGTACCAGGATTTGATATAGGTACCAGGATTTGATAGAAAGTTGGAGGCAGAATCTTTGGGGCTGATTGGATATGGGGCATGAGAATGTGAGGGCATCAAGGATGATGTGCACACACCATGGTTTCTAACAGGCACCATGGCTGAGAGCGGTGCTATTCAGCAAGAGTAGAAACAAAGGAACAGATCCGGGACGAAGGAAGGTGACTTTATCATTTGATTTACTGCGGCATTTTCAGGCACCAATGGCATATCCAACAGGTGATAAGAGAAGAGAATTCAACATTCTTGTGGGAAGAGCCAATTCTTGCTTTGAGTGGAGGTGAAACAATGACTCACAATAGCAAAAAGATGGAAACAACCTAAGTGCCCATCAACAGATGTATGAATAAACAAACTATGGTACATACACACAATGGAATACTACAAATTGATAAAGAACAATGATGAATCTTCAAAAACATCTCAACATGGATGAATCTGGAAGGCATGCTGAGTGAAAAAAAGTCAGTCACAAAAGGACAAGTACTGTATGAGACAAATATTATAAAAACTCATGAAAAGATTTATACACAGAAAGAAATAATCCTCGATGGTTACTAGGGAGGGGAGAGGTGGGGATAGAAAAACACTAACTAGAAAATAAATAAGTGGTAACTTTGGTGAAGGGTAAGACAGTACACAAGACTGGGGAAGTCAGCATAACTTGACCAAGGCGAGGTCATGGAAGCTTCACAGACACATCCAAACCCCCTGAGGGAACGAATTACTGGACTTAGGGCGAGGGATCTTGGTCTCAGGGGATATGTAACTCAATTGGCATAACATAGATTGTAAAGAAAATGTTCTACATCCTACTTTGGTGAGTACTGTATGGGGTCTTAAAAGCTTGTGAGCAGCCATCTAAGATATTCTACAGTTTCCACCCCATCTATAACAAGGGAGAATGACGAAAATCAAAGACACAAGGAAAAGATTAGTCCAAAGGACTAATGGACCAAAAGTACCACAGCCTCCACCAGACTGAGTCCAGAACAACTAGATGGTGCCCAGCTACCACCACCAGCTGCTCTGACAAGGATCACAATAGAGGGTCCCTGACAGAGCTAGAGAAAAATATAGAACAAAATTATAACTCACAAAACAAAACAAAAACCAGATTTACTGGTCTGACAGAGACTAGAGAAACCCTGAGAGTATGGCCCCCAGACACCGTTTTAACTCAGTACTTAAGTCACTCCTGAGGTTCACCCTTCAGCTAAAGATTAGACAGGACCATAAAACAAAATGAGACTTAATGGGTGTACCAGCCCAGGGGCAAGGACTAGAAGGCAGGAAGGGACAGAAAGGCTGGTAATGGGCAACCCAAGGTCGAGAAGGGGAGAGTGTTGACATGTTGTGGGGCTGGCAACCAATGTCACAAAACAATAGGTGTATTAATTGTTTAATGAGAAATTAATTTGCTCTGTAAACACTTATCTAAAGCACAATTTAAAAAACAAAAAACCACAATGACACTTCATGTAACAATGTTAAACATTCCCAAGATAAGAGCAGCTTAGAACATTACTGTTTAATCGCCCTCTGCTGAATACCATTCAGATTTCATGAGAATTTATGAGGACACTACGTTGTTCCTATGCAGAATACTTAGAGGAGGCTTAGGAGACCTTAGACAATGCTATTGTGGAATACCAATAAACTTGAGAAGAAGTTAAGTAGTCATTAAAATAGGAAAAGTGAATATGTTTTAGTTATTTTTGAGATTAATTACAAAATATTAATCTAAATTCAATTTTAATTTTCTTTGAGTTACATTCTTATATGACTTCTTTGAATAAACTAAAAAATTTGGCTGCTATTTTAACACTATTTTAACACTAGATTAAATTTTGATTAAAAGAAAAACATAAGCAATTGGATCAATGTGAAGGTAAAATTAATTCTTTGTTACATATCTCAGATTTGGGTTTTTTCCTGCACCAACTTTAGAGAAGATGAATAAAAGGAAGTAACCTCTATGGTACTGGCCTTAAAAACTTACAGTGCTGATCAATGTTAAGGCCCCCACTTCTATGCCAATCATTTGCTTAGAAAATAAGCTAGTTTGTAAGTTAACACACATGTCTTGAAGGAAGCTATGGCTCCCTTAAGGAAAGCATCTTACTGTGGGGGAAGGGAGGGATCAGAGGTGGTGGATACAGAGGCAGAACTAGTAGAATCTGATTTTAAAAGTTCATAATTTTAGACTAATTGTCCCTGTGATAGTTAAGATTGTGTGTCAACTTGGCTGGGCCATGATTCTCAGTGTTTGTATGTGTTCACTCCCATGATTGAATGTGCTATGAGTAGCTAATCAGTTGAAAGGGAGTTTCCTTGGGGGTGTGGCCAACATCTGAATATAAGCGGATGTTCTGGCTTTTTTGCTCACTCTGGATCCTGTTCGTCTCACCTCCAATCCATGGAACTTGAACTATCAGCTTATCTGCCAATCTTGGGATCTGTGGATCTTCACAGCCTGTGAGCAGAAGCCCTGCCCTCCGACCTGCCGATTTGGGGTTTGCCAGCCCCTGCAGCTAGGTGAATCAAGAGAAACCTCTATTCTGATCCACGGACTTGGGACGTTCCAGCCTCTACAATCGCGTTAGCCATTTCCTTGATATAAATCTCTCTCTATATATATTTATATGCTTTACTGGTTTTGTTTCTCTAGAGAACCCAGCCTAAGAGAGTCCCCTAATTTCAAAGTTATATAATTTTAGATTTGGAATAGGGTATTCTGGCAAACTCCTTGTTTTATGGTGAGGCAACTAGAGACCTGACTGTCTAAACGAATCGCTACCAGTTGCTGTCAAGTTGATTCCGACTAACAGTTACCCCGTGTGTGTTAGAGTAGAACTGTACTCTATAGAGTTTTCAATGGCTGATTTTTTGGAAGTAGATCACCAGACCTTTCTTTTGAGGTGCCGCTGGGTGAACTTGAACCTCCAACCTTCTGGTTAGCAGCCGAATGACTTAACTGCTTGCACCACCCGGGAACTCTGGTCTAAACCAACTTAACTAATTAATAACCTTCTTGATCTGCTCCTTTGCTACCAGTCCAATTTTATTTCTATAACATTGTAGTTGGATAAACAATTGTCTTAGAGCTTTTAAGTTTGAAGATCTTAAAAATTAGAAGTTGACAGTAATACATTGTAGACAGGAATTATTTTAGGTGAAAGGGAGGACAACACACAATACAGGGGAAGTCAGCACAACTGGACTAAACCAAAAGCTAAGAAGTTTCCTGAATGCAACCAAACACTTCGAGGGACAGAATAGCAGGGGCGGGGGTCTGAAGAGGACATGTAGGTCAATTGGCATAACAAAGTATATTAAGAAAACGTTCTGCATCCCACTTTGGTGAGTAGCATCTGGGATCTTAAAAGCTAGCAAGCAGCCATCTAAGATGCATCAATTGGTCTCAACCTACCTGGGGCAAAGGAGAATGAAGAACACCAAAGACAGAAGGAAAGTATGAGCCAAGAGACAGAAAGGGCCACATAAACCAGAGACTACATCAGCCTGAGAGTAGAAGAACTAGATGGTGCCTGGCTACCAACAATGACTGCCCTGACAGGGAACACAAGAGAGAATCCTTAACGGAGCAGGAGAAAAGTGGGATGCAGGCCTCAAATTCTAGTAAAAAGACCATACTTAATGATCTGACTGAGAATGGAGGGACCCCAGAGGACATGGAGCCCAGACTCTCTGTTAGCACAGAACTAAAACCATTCCTGAAGCCAACTCATCAGACAAAGATTAGACTGGACTATGAGACGTAAAAAGATACTGGTGAGGAGTGTGCTTCTTAGCTCAAGTAGAGACACATGAGACTATGTGACCAGCTCCTGTCCAGAGGCGAGATGAGAAGGCAGAGGGGGACAAAGCTTGTTGAATGGACATGGGAAATATGGGGTGGAGAGGAGTGTGCTGTCACATTGTAGGGAGAGCAACTACAATCACACAATGTATGTATATGTTTTTGTATGAGAAACTGACTTGAACTGTAAGCTTTCACTTAAAGCACAATAAAAAAGGAAAAAAATTGATTAAAAAAAGAAAAGAAAATTAGACCTGGATCAATAGAGCTTATGCCTAATCAAATCCATAATATTGTAAAAATGCTTTTAGACCTGTTTCTTCCACTACTTGCAAAAATTTGTAAGTAGTGGAAAAACCAGGTCTAAAAGCATTAAAATAAATTTAGGACAATAAATTTAGGACTTTGGTTTTCTTACCCAGTGACAAAGGACTTTGGATTAGATGATATTTAAGGCCCTTTCTAGTTCTCTAATTCTAATTTCCCTTGCTAAAGACCCTGGAAATTTATAAGAAATATATCCTCTTCACAGTACTAATAGAATTGTCTTGCTATAAATTTTATTTTTCAAATATGTAAACTATGCACAGGGCATAAGTAAGATTTAACTATTTTAAAAGATGCAATTACCATGGTTATGGCTAGATTTCTATCTCTGCAGTACTGTCCCTGTGGATCCAATTTGAGAGATGGAGAAGGTGGAAAGCAAAGGAAGAGTTACTGCATCTCTTTCTCTCCCTAGACCCCAAAGTTAAAAAAAAAAAAAAAATCCTTTCCCTTTCAAAAAGTCTACAGAAAAAAGTCTAGAAAATTAAAAAATATATATACTCATAAATAGGCCATTGGTTCTGATTTCACTGTTTCTTCAAACTCTGCAAATTTTATTCTGGGGACCTCATTCGAACACATATAATTACCTAAGCTAAGCAGTTTTTCATACTTTCAAGGCTCTTGCATTATTGCACCTGTACAACAGCTTTATAATTTCGTAGTAATTGAACAGCAATTATTTTTCATGATGCATATACATTTTCATATCAGATTGTTGGCAGATACTCTTTATGATGATGTCGTTCTCACTAATGAGGAAGTTATGGCGAGTTATCTCATGGAATGAGATATCTTTTTCTGACTCATTTCTTAGCTCTTGACACAGGTTTAAGAGAAGTTTTTTGTCTTGTAAAGCATCATACATAATGGGAACAATGTTATCTCTGAATCCATGGAATCCATGATGGCTGGGGAAGAGTGAAGACCTGTTTTATGAGGCTAATAAGGTCCTATCTGTCCCATCCATATAATGAACCTTGATACTAGACTTACATATATATCTACATATAGTTTTAGATTGTAAAATTCTTAAAGAACAAAGATCAAACCTTGCACTATTTTAAGCTTTTCAACACCTATCATGCTTCTCTGCCTAAAATATGTCCTCAGATAACTGTCTGACAGCCTTAGTGACTCAATAATTTGGCATAGGACAGGAGGGAAGAGGGTTGCATAATTAGCCAATAAATTCAGACACCAAGTAAACTCAGTCTAAGCCATTTAAAACCAATCAAAATTCAAAATTCAGCATTTATTGAGTACCTACTGTATGTCAGGCACTCTTCTTGATGCTAGGGATTCAAAGGTAAGTAAGATCTGATCTTTAACTTTCAATTTACTAGAGTTAAAAAAAAAAAAACAGTAAATAGATTACATATTTTAGATATACCATATATATAAAAACCCAGTGATGTCAAGTGGATTCCGACTCGTACAACAGCACTGGGTGGTTTTATATATATATATAACTCTAATATAATTGCTTTATTCATATAAGAAATATTTATTTAACCCCTGTTGTGTGCTAGAAGACCATACTAAGTAGTGAGAACCCAGAGAAAATGACATAGTACTGGCCTTAAAGGAATTCATAGTCTGTTGGTGGAGACAGAAATAAAAACACAATGAGAAAACAATGGCTCACATAGAAGTAGGCACAAAGCATTATGGGATCATGGATGAGGTGTACTTAATGAGACTGCAAAGAAAGGCTTTCTGGTGGAAGTGATGCCTGAGCAAAATTTCTATGAGGGGATAACGAATTATCCAGGCCAAGAAGGTGGGGAAATGTATTCTGGAAAGAGGGAGGAGTGGGCCAAAGGCAATGATACATGAAACGAAATAGAGAGTGTGAGAACTTCAGACTCTTTAATAGTATTAGAGCACTAAGTGAAGAAGAGGAGTGGTGAGAGATGAGCTAGATGGGGAAACACCATGGCAAGTCTTGTGTACCACGATAAAGAGCTTAAATTGTATCCTAAGCTCAGTGGAAATAAGTTTCCTACTAGGGGTTTATGGGATAAGAACCACATTCTAGATTGCAACGGGGAAGATTATTCTAGCAGCAATGGGAACAGTCGACAGGAAGCCACAGAAACTGGATAGTATATAAATAATCTAGGTGATAAGTGATAAGAGTCTATATTACAGGCTTTATAATGAGAATGTAAAATAGGATACAGATTAGTGAGTCATTAAGGAGGGAAAATTTACAAAAAAATTCTGATTGATTTAAATATCTGGAAAAGGAAAGGAGAAACCCATGTTGACTCCCAGGTCTCTGGCTTAAGAAATTCCATAGTGAAACATAAATTAATGGAGAAGGCTTGTAGTGAGAGACTGGATGAGGGTAAGGGAGATAATGAATTAAAATTTGAGATATTGATTTGAGAAGCTTATGGAACATACTGAAAGAGATGTCCTGAAGAAAGTAGGAATTTGCTGGATGGAAAAAGTGAAAAAGTAAATTCCATCCAGAGAAACATCATGAGTGCAAATCTGGAGGCCTAAACAATATGGAGTCTCCAGGGTGCAGTATGGCTAGTTCTTCTCCAGAACTCCAATTTTCCACCTCTGCCTCTCATTGGTCAAAATGAAGTGGAAGTCAGTTGGTAAGGGAGCCTCAGAAAAAGAGTTTGCAGATGTCAAGCCCAATGATCTAAGCCGGGAAAGGCAGGGAATGGACTTGAGATACAGTAATAATGGAAATGCAGACAAAGAGTTAAATTCAGTAGATATGTCATAGATATGGATTCCTTAAAATGCTGATTGGAATGGGCCAGAGATACTGCAGAGGGATGTACAAAAGGTGACTTTATTACCCATATCCCTAACATATGGTGAATGATATTTAACTGGGAAGAATACAGAAAAAAAAGCAGAATGGGTTTGGATAATTAGTTTGAATTTGGCACATGGGTTGAAGTTACTGGGAAACATTCAGATAATGACAGAAATAAGGAAAATATGGGCATGGGGTGTAAGTATATGAGAGGTCATGATAGAGATTTTAGAATCATCAATGTAGAGATAATTATTACAATCAATGGAATAGATGGGGTCACCTAGGGAAGGTGTGCATACTAAGATGAGAAGACCACTGTTGTGAATTGAATTGTGTCCCCCCCAAATTATGTGTTGAATTCCTCACCCCTGTACCTAGGGATGTGATCCTATTTAGAAATAGGAGGTTTCTTTTGGTATGTTAATGAGGTAATAACAGTATGAGGTGGGTCCTAAACCTAATCACTTCTGAGTTATAAAAGACAAGAATAGGCACAGAGACACACACATGGGGGAAAGACAGATGCCAAGGAATGCGAAGGATCACGGGAAGACACCAGAAACTAGGAGAGAGGCTCACAGAAAGAATCGACAAGGTCAAGACCCTGATGTGAACTTTTAGACTCTAGAACTGTGAGGAAATAAATTTCTGTTCTATAAAACCACTCATTTTTGATATTTGTATACTGGGTATCTAAGACAACCATCAAGGACACAAACCTGTGGAAACTCCAAAAATTCTGTATATCTATAATATTTGTTTTCATTAATCGCTCTTCTAGATGTTAATGTCATTGTAGCCAAGGACATCTACACTAAGGAGGTAAGTGAAGTGAAAAACTGAGACTATTCTAATATTGCTAAGTATTCAAATATTTCTTTTAAAAGAGAAATTTTACTGATGAGAGAAAAAAATGTTGGATTGTTTAATTGTATATTTGTTTGTATTTTTATTCTTTTACACATAAAAACCACACTGATGATCTGTCTTGACTTATTTCATCACGTAATTTCCAGATACCTCCTTTACTTGGCTTGTGTAATTATGGTCAGACTCAGTTAATTTGCTTTAAAAAATCTATTCTGGGTCCTACTTTGGCCACCTCTACTGAGAGAAATCAATGACTATTTCCTGAATCTTTTTGTGCTGTGCTGACAGTCTCCATTTAACATCCAGAAAGCACAGAGCATTTAGTTGTTGCATTCCCTCACATTTGCAATTCATTTTCTGTGTCAGTTCATGTGGCTGATATTATAAAGATCGTTTTAAACCTAGTTTAACTTTTTCTTTTTTAACGTTTGGCTTATTCATAATTTTATGAGCTATAAATTTTATTGCATTGTGAATTGCCTTTCCCATCTGTAGATAACTCTGAGGAAGTCCTTGGAGGAATTGCTTACGATGTGGTGAAAAATGAAAGGAAGGGACTTTTGTTGTCATTTGATACCTGTTAGGCCAAAATACCGTATTTTAGGCAAATAACACTCACCTTTTATGTTTGTTTGCCAACTGCGTCTGCACTTAGGACAGTACCTCGTGCGGGGGGGTGGGGAGGGCGTGGTTAGCAATCGTAGCTATACATTGTTTGCACAAAAATACGGTATCTCCGTGAGTAAAAAATGACCAAACCCATTGCCTTTGAGTCAATTCAGACTCAAAGCGACCTTGTAAGACAGAGTAGAGCTGCTCCATAGGGTTTCCAAGAAGGTGCTGGTGGATTGGAACTGCTGACATTTTGATTAGCGTCCAAGCTCGTAACCGTTGTACCACCAGGCTCCCTACCCCCCTCTCCTCCAAAAAATGACCGAACGAAAATTAGGGCTTTGTAAATTTGATTTTATTTGAAGTATTCACTCTAGCTGAATAGGTAACCTCTGTTTATATCACGCAGTGTGGATATGAGATTTAATACAACTGCATCGTTTACTGAAACAATGGCTCTAATTCATACAAAGTTCTCAGCTAAAGGTTTTCTTAGGTGTGAATTGTCTAGATAAACTGTCAATAAGATCTAAAATAATGAGAACATTCAAGTTTCTGGGGTTTTTTTGTTGTTGTTTGTTTGTGAAATGCTAACTTAGTCTTGGTACAGACTAAGGCTGAGGACTATTAAGGTTACAGCAAATACCTTTAGTGAATATTGGGGGATTTTTTGTTTTTTTTTTATAGTATAAAGGCAGAAATTAAGGGCTGGAAATACATAGAAGGAAGAATATATAGATTGGTTTCATGTTATGTTTTTTATATTGTCAAAGTCTCAATGACTTGAAGGATATTGAAGACAAGCTATGAAGAATTTTGGGTCCCAGATATTCTTTTGTTTGTTGATTCAATACAACTGTAATTTTACTTATTCCATTTTCATTTACCAATTATTTAAACCTGCTATTTTTAATATTCTCAATAATGAAATCATTGGGTGGCACAAATGATTAAATGCTGGACTATTAACCGAAAGGTTGGTGATTCTAATCCACCCATAGGCACCTTAGAAGAAAAGGCCTGGCAATCTGCTTCCAAAAGGTCACAGTGATGAAAACCCTATGGAGCTGTTCTACTTTGCATGTACGAGGTCACCATGACTTGGAAACAACTCAGCAGCAACTGGTTTTTGGTTTTTATTCTGTTAGAGAGTTTGAAGGGGTCCAGTATCAGAGTGCTAGAAAATAGATGATTTGAATACTGCTCTCTAACCTATACTTTGCTCTTTTTATTTTGTTGCCTTTGTAGGCATGGTCTGTCTGTAATGCGTACTGTCACTGTATCCACATACAAGAAACATGCCCCCAGCTCAGTGTTGCTGTAACAGAAATATCACAACTGAATGGCTTTAACAAATAGAAGTTTATTTTCTCACAGTTTAGGAGGCTAGAAGTCCGAATACAGTGTGCCAGCTAGAGGGGAAGGCTTCCTCTCTCTGTCAGTTCTGGGGAAAGGTCCATGTCATGAATCTTCCCCTGGTCTAGGAGCTTCTCAGCACAGGGACCCTGGGTCCAGAGGACATGCTCTGCTCCTGGTGCTACTTTCTTGGTGGTCAAGGCCCTTCTGTCTCTCTGCTTGATTCTCTCTTTTATATATCAAAAGAGATTAACTCAAGATACAACCAAATCTTACCTCATTAACATAACAGCATCTAATCCTGCCTCATTAACATCATAGAGGTAGTATTTACAGCACATAGGAAAATCACATCAGATGACAAAATGGTGGAAAATCACACAGCACTGGGAATCAAGGTCTAGCCAAGTTGACACATTTTTGGGGGACACAATTCAATCCATAAGATGGCCATTTCCTTAGTTCTTCCCTCTATTTAGAATGCTTTTACACCAGATAACAACCTGTCCAACTTTCTGACCTCCATTAAGACCTTGCTGAGCTACCATCTTCTCAATGAAGCCTAACTTGACCTCCCTCTTCAAAATTGCTTACGTATTCCCCACCCCACAGTCTAGGGTGGCCAACTTGTCCTGGTTTGCCTGAGACTTTCCTGGTTTTAACACTGAAAATATTGTATCCTGGAAACTCTCTCAGTCCAATATCCTTTACTTTGCCCAAGATTTTATCACTTTCTCTCTCTATATTTAAATGTTCTATGTGTGTCTGTAATGGAATGCTTCCCTGTACTATAATTAAATTCCAGAAGCATTCCAAGGGACCCAAAATAGTGCTGAATGAATATTTGTTGAATGAGTGAAAAAATATATGTTAGAGCAGATTAGTACAAATTAAAATAGAAAGACCATGTTGACATTGTTCCATCTGTCCAAATAGCTATGAAAATTATGTTTTGATTTTATCATTTTCCTCACTCATGCTTCCAGGTAAATCTAAATGAGTTAGAGACTCCAAATGGCAGGAAACATAATGCCTTATATACTACTGGCAGTTTGATCTGAAAATTGAGATTAATATAATGAAAATGCTGATTCATATCAATAATGTGCTGCAGGATGATCAGATTGGATAGAAACTTTCAATTGTGCCTCAGTCTGTTGGAGACACTGGTAGAAAAATAAAGAGAAGGAAATGATGGGCCTAAAAGAGCATTATAGAACTAGCTTGGCACCTGCCTTTAAAGGAGACACGGTACAGAAGTACTAGCAGATTTAAAATCAAATTCAATCCACCAAAATGTGCTTAGGCACTTTTATATATAGCATACAGATATTATACTTTTTAATAAAAACAAATAAATAAAATCCAATAAGCAAATATAATAGGTCTGGATGTATTATTAGATGGCATCTAATCAACCAATCTAATCCAAGTAAAAATAACGATATTAGCCCAGGGAAATAACATGCTTTACCCAGGGTTACTCAACTACTTTCTCTCTCTACATGTCTGTATCATGGTTTATTTTAGCTTCTTAACTTTCATCTGTAATCCTGGTTGTCTCAGTGGTTATCAGGGCAGAGGGTGGGAGGTGGGGGGAATCATTGTCTAGGTGTCCTGGATTGAATTGTGTGCCCCCAAAATGTGTCTATCAACTTGGTTAGGCCATGATTCCCGGTATTCCGTGGTTGTCCTCCATTTTGTGATAGTAATTTTATGTTAAAGAGGATTAGGGTGGGATTGTAACACCTTACCAGGTCACATCTCTGATTCAATGTAAAAGCGATTTCCCTGGGGTAGGGCCTGCACCACCTTTTATCTCTCAAGAGATAAAAGGAAAGGGAAGCTAGCAGAAAGTGGGGACATCATACCACCAAGAAAGCAGCACCAGCAGCATAGCGTGTCCTTTGGACCTGAGGTTCCTGCACTGAGATGCTCCCAGACCAAGGGAGGACTGATGACAAGGACCTTCCTCCAGAGCGAACAGAGAGAGAAGGGCATCCCCTGGATCTGGAACCCTGAATTTGGACTTCTAACCTACTGGACTGTGAGAGAATAACCTTCTCTTTGTTAAAGCCATCCACTTGTGGTATTTCAGTTACAGCAGCACTAGACGATTAAGACACTAGGTAACAGAGTTTTTGTTTATGGAGATGAAAAATTCGGTAGCAGGTATTAGTGATGACCACACAACATGATTGATGTAATTGGTTTTATTGAATTGTACAAGCAAAAAATATTGAATTGGCATTTGTTTGTGTTCTTTAAATTTTTACAATATATGTATTTTTTAAACAAATATTTTTAAAATTAAAGACAAACAAAACAAACCATCCTGGCCCTGTGACCAAACATTGTTACCTTTCATTCTATCCCTTCCCCTTTTTCATTTAAACTTTGGAGGTTTCAGATATTTCTTCTTTTCCCTCACTACCCCTTGCATTTGATCCGTCATCAAACCCTACCTACCCACTTTATTTTAAGTATTTTTCATACTGTCCCATCTTCTCTACCCTTAAGGTTTCTATTCAGCCCCTCATTATCCTTTGCCATAATTATTGTAATAGCATTCCTACTGATCACCTGGTCTCCACTATTGTTCCACTAAAATTTCTTCTCTATTCAGGGCCAGAGTGCCCTATTTCTCAGGCCACTCAGTCTCCAGAATGAAGGATATGCTCCCTTAGAAGACACATTGTGCACACCACAATCTGGCCTCTTCTTGTCTCTCAGCACTCAGCACTCTTTCTGCTTGAGCAACACTCTGAACTTCTTGTAGTTCCCAACACAGCTATGGCTTTAGTGCTTTCTTTTGGCTCATTCTCTTACTTCATGGATACTACCCTCTCCAGTAGGCTGAGTGTTACCCGTATTTCAAGATTTGTGTCAAGTGTCTTGTCCTCCAGGATGATGCACCTATGCTCAGTTCAAGGGAAGTATTCTTCTAGGAAAACTACCATATTCTGTGCTTCACTATATTACATTATAATTACCTATTTACATCTTTTCTCTACTTTGTCCTCCTGTCTTGCTAACATGAAAGGAATCTTATGCCTGTCTGTGTCAACAGCATCTGGCGAAGTACCTGGTGGTCAACAACTGTTTAATGAATGATTGAATTAATGAAGGAATGTTCATCTGGCTTCACTGTTATCAGCATTATTACATTGATGGGCATACTCAAGTCATTCATCGGTCCACATAGGACTTCATTTTACTCTTTTCAAAGGCATTTTTTTGGTTTCTTTTATGGAGAATCTTCTTTCCTTTGACATCTGACAAATGAGCCACATCTCAGCTATAATAAAATTTTCCTTTTAGTGCCAATTCACTGTTCCTGATGGAAGGATCCATGTTCAAACTTTTATTTTATTCCCTTCAGACTATTGTAATGGCCTTTTGGCTGGTGTCTCAGCACACACAACTAACGGACTTCAGTTGGCAGGAGGTGTTGCTGCTGGAATCCAATCCAAATAAGCATATAACTCTGGTTTTTATGTCATCAAAATTAGAGATGGAAAATTATTAATTTCACATAGACCCTATTCCTCTAGGGAGTTAAGGCAAAATCGTTCCCCTCATATGAGTCGGAATCGACTTGACGGCACTGGGGTTGTTTGGAGTGTTTGTCTGGAGCTCTCGTGGCACAGTGGTTAAGAGCTCAGCTGCTAACCAAAAGGTCAGCAGTTTGAATCTACCAGCCACTCCTATAGGGCAGTTCTACTCTGTCCTATCGGATCTTTATGAGTTGGAATCGACTCAACAGCAATGGGTTTGGGGTGTTTGTCCACTGAGTTTTTGTGAATCAATCAGTAGGTTCTCTACTGTTTCTCTTGGGAGTCTCTTTCACTATCAAATAGAAGTGATTAAAGAAAAAAAAAGAAGGGGAAGAAAAAAAAAAGCCCTTTAACTTAGGGTCGAGTCGACTCAACGGCAGCGGAGGGGGAGGTTTTCTTTCTAGCCTCTGCAATTTAATTCTGAAGCATCTGTACTTGATTCCATGTATCCTTGGGCCAAAAGCTTCATTTGTTTATTTATTTTTGTGATGCAAGTTGAAGGCATTGCCTTTATAATGACCCATTTAATCCCAGTCACTTGGAAATGAGTTAAATACTTCCTCCTCCACACAATCTAAATTGGTTTAACATCTTTCAATGCAAGTTATTTGTGTAATTCCCTGCACATGCTAAAGTATACATCTCAGTCTGACTACGGACATCAGGTCCAAACAAATGATTTCAGGGGCCCAGGAGCGAAATTACTGTATTGATCTATTAAATAGGCCTAAAATGCTTATTTGGGCTCGGAAGTCACTCGCAATCAGCAGCATTTTAGGGAAAGGTTTAGCCTGTGAATGACTTAGTGGAAGGGAAAGCCATGTTGCCTAATTACCTACAGGGACTGGTATTCTAAGAAGTTTCTCAAAGGACTCTCACCGCTACTGGGTTTTGGTATGAGGCTTCGTTTCCCTCCTTTAAAATAATCCTCAAAATCACATTGGGGCATAGGGAAAATTTTTCCTAGCCTACCTCTTCACAGTTACATACTACATTCTTTAGGGAGGATTTTAACACAGAGGAAAGAAAACTTGCTGGGATTTGAAGCCAGATGGGTGACTGATGGACTACTCCTCCCACCTGCTAACTATGAAACATTGAAAATATTATTTGCCGTTTCTGAATCTCAAATTTCTCTTATAAATTGGAAATAGTAATATGATACTCATGATTCTTGTGGAGACTAGATGAAATAATGTATGTAGAGAACCATGGCACATGGTAGACACTCAAAATTTAGATTTTTTTTCCCCCTTCTTTTTGCTAAGAAGTCCATTGTACTGCACAAAACAATGAGGTTTGTTTGCCCAGTGTAGGCGAACTTCTGGATGAATTTAACATGTATTTTATGGAGATAGGAAACCAAGGTATACTCTATATTTAATTGTTAATACCACAAATTATGGCAAATGATATTAAATAGAAAGTTCCATATTAATTCAAGATACTACTGATACTGCTAATATTATGATCTACTTCACAGTCAGTCACATCCCTTTAATAGCTCACTCTTGATTTATAAAGCCCTTACATTTTTTTTTCCCCCCAGATGTATCGCTCTTTATCTTTGAATATTACTTAGGGCATCTCAATCTTGCCTGTTTTTATCAATAGTATACAAATGCGTCATACTAAAAAGTTATTTTTTCAGGCATTCTGTAGACCTTTTTACCCTCTTGTTTTACAATTAATTGATCAATGACATTAATTAAGTTCTCAGAGCAGGAAAAGTGGGTGGCGGGACTGTTGAGTAGACAGGGATAGAAGAATTACGTCAATCACTTTTGAGATATAAAAGAGTGTATTAGGTACAGAAGCAAGCAGACACTATCTGAAGACAATGAAGGCTGACCAGTCTACAGGCCTGTGCTAGCAAACCTCTAAAATTGCAGCTCTTGGCATAATAAAATAGCTGACATAAGGTCTGAATAAAAACTCCATTTTGTTGCAGGCTCCTGCTTCTGCATTCCTGAGAATGTAACCTTGACTTCTTCCCATTCATATGCATATGGCCTTAGGCCTCTGGCTGGTCGGGATCAGAAGATCCTGGCTCATTTTCAGTCATATTGTTTAACCTGCCTGGCTCTTGCCTCAAGCCACTCTTAGCAAATAAGGGTGAGGATCAGGAATGAAGTTTAGCCATTCTTAGTAAATAAGAGTGGCAGTAAGGAATGTGATTGTATTTACAAGGTGTTCCTGGAAGAAGGCAGTTGAAAATAGAGTTGTTGATGATGTACCCACTTTGTGACCAAGTGACAATCACGCACTTACCTTCCTCATCTTTCTGTAGAAGTGTACCTCTCCCTCCGTGCTTCAGAGCATTTAGTAGATTTCTCTGTGCCCTGTGTTTTCCTAATTTCAGAACTGTATTGCCCTCAATAAATCTCTTTGCTTTTACTTTAACAGAGTGAGCATTTTTACTCTTTGATAAGCCTAAGCTTGTGTCATCCTCCAAGCTGATTTTAGAGGTCCCCAAAGCTTTGTTTTGTATCATTGTACATCCTACCATGTTTCTCGAAATAATAGAAGGCAATGGAGTCTTTAGATTAAGAATGTGGGTGTGGTGTGGGAAGCCAACTTGATCAAGGCATTACATGAAACACATGAGAGGACGGAGTGCTGATGAATGGTAGTTTTGTGCAGATTAACTGTGAAAAATAGGTAGTAGTGGTAAGGATTTCTAGATTGTATTTCAAGCTATGTTATAATTTTGATGGGAAGAAGCCAACCTTATTTTTTTCCTCCATAACAGGATTTTTGTTGCCTGTCCTAGTTTCTTAGTGCTGCTATAACAGAAATAGCAGAAGTGGGTGGCTTTAATGAACAAGAATTTATTTTATCACAGTTTAGGAGCCTAAAAGCCCAAATTCAGGGCACAGGCTTTCTTTCTCTCTTGGCTCTGGGAGAAGATCCTTGTCTCAGCTTCTCTAGCCAGCCATCCTGGGAATTTCTGGGTTTGTAGATTGGTCAGCCTCCCTTGTCTTCAGATAGTGTCTGTGTGCTTTAATACCTAATCTGCTTTTTTATATCTTGAAAGTGATTGGTTTAAGACACACCCTCACACCCTAAACTGATATGGCCTTATTAGCATAGCAAAGAAAATCTTATTCCCAAATGGGATGACACCCACAGGTATAGGAGTTAGGATTTACAGCACATATTTTGGGGGAACACAATTCAATTCATAACATCGCCTTAGCATTTAAGTTGCATACTACATTTTAAGAGGTTTCTGTTTTCTTCTGGAAACCCTGGTGGCATAGTGGTTAAGTGCTACAGCTGCTAACCAAAAAGGTCCACAGTTCGAATCTACCAGGTGCTTCTTGGAAACTCTTTGGGGGAGTTCTACTCTGTTCTATAGGGTCACTACAAGTCAGAATCGATTTGACAGCAATGGGTTTTTTTTTTTTTTTTTGGGTATTTTCTTCTTAAACAACTGTCTGAATTAGATTAAAATCAACCTTGATTGGAAAAATTAGTTCCTAAAGACAGTTGTTTACTTTAACTTGTCTCTATCTAGAACTAGACCTTCGTGCCATTAAAAGTAGTGCCAGGGCAGTATTAATTTGGTTATTTTTAAATAAATCTGTGTTAATACTCAAGAGGCCCTTCTCCAGGTATGCAAAATAAAGCATCGTTAATTAGTGGTACATCTGTCAACTGTATGCAAACCCAAGATTTGGCATGAAAGTGACTGAAACACCACTATTTAAATCAATCGGTTGTTATTCATGCTAGAAGAGACACACAAAGGAAAGTTTCAGACACACACACACCAAGGAGGATGTCACCTAGAGATAACTCTCATACTTGCAGGTGGAAAAATGAGTATTCCCTTTCTACTCTCCCCATGCCTCAAAAATCCTGCCATAAATAACAACAAAGAACAGACTGGAGGGACAGAGGGCATTTGTCAAGAACTTAATCAAGCCTCCATATATGATTTTTCAAATTTTGTGCTGAGTCTTTATATATGCTTGGGGCTAGATTAAGGCATATAAGGGCCCTAAACACTGACAACCTGTGATGCCTTCTCCTCTGCTTACTCACATATTTGAATGGGGTATGTGAGTTTTATATATATATACATATATATATTGGAGTCCTGGTGGCACAGTGGTTAAGAGCTTGGCTGACAACCAAAAGGTCGGCAGTTGAAGTTCACTAGCTGCTCCTTGGAAACCCTCAGGGGCAGTTCTACCCTGTCCTACAGGGTCGCTATGAGCTGGAATTCACTCGACAGCAATGGGTTTGGTTTGGTTACGTGTGTGTGTGTGTGCTAGCTACCCATGGTGTAATAATATTAGCAATGCAAGCAAGAAGTAGCATATGTCATTTTAGTGGAATCAGATGAATTGGATTATAAAATTTTTAGTGTATGCAGGGTATTAAGACTTTTACTATATACCACATTTTCTGCAAAAAGAATACTCCACATATTTTACAACAAAGAAAATGAGTCAAATGAACTTAGTTGTTGCAACAATCAATGTAAAATTCTGTTGATCTCCCACAACCAAAAATTGACTTTCACCAATTTTGCTTTGATACATTTGTGTATGCCAAACATATTTTAAGTTAAAGTTATAAATGTTATTGTTTACAAAACTTAGGACATAACTGTATGTAAACGTTACACAGTTAGAAGGTAACTTGACTGAATTTATTGCAGCGGCTGATTTATTGGATTTCCCTCGCTTTTGCACGTCATCTAGGACAGGAGTTTCCACTGGTTGTTTAACAGGACGTGTGCAAGAACATACCCTTGTGTTTGTATCATGGCGAAGAGCATTGCTGGTTCTCCTGGCTGGAGTTGTTGAATCAGCAGACATGGATGTACAAGATGGCTGTCTCAGAATGGATCAGAAAACTGTTATCTATTAAGACAATCTGTCCTTGCCCAGTAACCGCCTGTGTTGGAGCCAGTTGCATATTTGGTGAATGTAGCAAGAGTTAGGCTAGACAGCCCACCTCCACCTCTTGTTTATTAGAAAGAAATAATATACTCCCAAGAGACCCACTAGGATAAGGAGTTTCAATTACACGTGAGGGGACTATAGGAGACAGATGTCAATGAAGGCGATGAAGTGGTAGGGGCCTCTTAGCTTAAACAATTTTGCATGTGGGCACCCTTGCGACCCTGTGTGAACTTTATTTCCGGCCTGCACATTCTCACACACTGGAGCTGGTGTTAATTTCACTTATTGCCCTGCCAGTTCTCTTCTACCATGGGGCTCGCTTCTCCCTGTGTCCTGTTTGCTTGGCATCTATGGGTCTTTGCTTTGGACAACAGGTGCCCTTGTTTTGTTTATGTCCTAAGCACATGCGTAACTTGCTTATTGGGTAATCTGTCTCTGGATATGTCCCATCCCAACAAACAAGGTGTTGAACTAAATGTGGGGTTAGAAGCTGAAGAGAGCTGAATTGCTCCTCATGAATAGAGAGGAAGAATTGGCTTTGACAAGGAGCCTCAGAGATGGGAAAGAAGAGGGAGGGAAGAAGGGACAAAGACGAGCACCGAGCAATAAAGGAAGATGGAAGCCTGAATTGCTGCTGTGGCAGACTGTATAGTTTAATTCATTGAAGCAGATAATATTATACAGGGAGAGACTGTAAAACAACAAAAGGACAAATCCAAAATGTAGAAGGAAAGGAAAAAAGTGAAGTCAGTGAAGGGGAGGTTAAAAATGCTTTTTTCTTCTCCCAAATCTGCTCTGCTATCTTATTTTTTATAGTGCAAGCCTTGGATTAGGGCATGTGTGAGGGCCATGTACAAAGTGGGTCCTGCCTGCATAGAACTTTGGAAGAAAACTAGAGTACCTTACCGAGCAAGCCACCCGGGCCAAGAAAAAAAACACACCAAATACTGGACTTCGTGGTAAAGTCAATTGAAACCCATTAACTAGTGTACAAAAACAACCCCATCCATCATAGATTAGACCTGTTTTTCCTGGTTCCCCTGACCGTACCCTTGAACTAGACACACTGTTCTCCCACACGTTAACATTAGATGGTTTAGTATATAAACATAATCTTGCTCTGCCCTGCACCGACCTCTGCCTGCTTCACTGTCCATCGCGAGATTCTTGGTGCTGACGTCTGTCTGATCAACCCGGGGAGACGCCGGTGGCGTAGTGGTTAAGAGCTACAGCTGCTAACCAAAAGGTCGGCAGCTCAAATTCAGGAGGCGCTCCTTGGAAACAGTGTGGAGCAGTTCTACTCCATCCTGTAAGGTCGCTATGAGTCGGAATCCACTTGATGGCAATGGTTTTTTTTTTTTTTTCCTTTGGCTTTTACTGCCAGTTTATTTGGAATCCAACCTGTATCCCTCCGAGCTGCTCCTTTTGCTGATCCGGTGGGGTGCGACTAAATGAGCATCTCCACCCTGGACTATCACAGACACTCTATGAGCTCTGGGCTTCGGAGAAAAATTGGAAATAATTTTCATCAACAGGAGAATTAATAAATAACTTATATTACATTCCAAGATCTCTGTGTGGTGCAAATGATTTGTGCTTGGCTACTAACTGAAAGGTTGGCAGTTTGGACCCACTGGCACCACAGAAGAAAGGCCTGGCAATCTGCTTCCAGAAAGATTACAGCCAAGAAAAGCCAATGGTGCAGTTCTGCTCTGTAACAAGTCCCATTTCCCTGAGTTGGAATTAAGTCGACAGCAACAGGCTTGATTTTTTGATTGTATTACATTCATACAGTGAACACTATACAGCAGATAATTTGGGTGAACTAAAGCTACATGTATTAACAAGGAAAATCTCAAAAACATAAGGTTGAATGAGGAAAAAATACAAAAATGATACCATGGATACAAAGGTCAAAAACTAAAAAAATAAAAAATTGTTATGGATACATGCATATAAATGGAAATAATAAATGGCAAATTCAGGATAAAGGTTATCTTCAGAGAAGGAATGAACGGAATGGAATTGGGTAAGGTTGATATAGGGGACTACATCTCTATCTCTAATATATTACTAAAAAATACAAGATTTGATGTAAATAGGGCAATAGATTAGTATTTGACAAAGGTGGGTAGTATATGCATGACTATGACAGAAGCTATTCATTATTCCTTGGTACCCATTCTCCCTTTCTTCCCTATGGAATAGCAAGTTTTACCTGAGTTTTAAAAGGGCATGTGGCTGCCAAGCTGGAGACTACATTTCCCAGTCTCCTGTGCAGCCATATGTAGTCATGTGACTGCATTTTTGCCAAGATAATGAGATTAGAAGGGATATGTGTGATTTCCCAACCAATCCTTTAGAGGAAATTGCCTGCCTTCACAGTTATTTTCCTTTTCCACAAGGTGCTAGAATCCACCCTTAACCCAGAAGACAAGGCAATACTCTGGGACAGGGGTCATGGTCCTTGGACCAATGCCATATTTTTATATAGGCCTCGAGCTGGGAAGAAGTTTCTGCATGGTGCAAATGGTTAATGTGCTCGGCTACTAACCAAAAGGATGTAAGTTAGAGTCTAGCCACAAGCACCTCGGAAGAAAGGCCTGGCAATCTACCACCGAAAAATCAGCTATTGAAAGCCCTAGGGAGCACAGTTCTACTCTGACACACATGGGTTTGCCATGTGCCAGAACCAGCTTGGTGACAACTGGTTTTGAGCTGAGAATGTTTTTTCCCATTTTTTAAAGGGTTATGAAGAAGAAACTACAGAGACTGTATGCAGCCTGCAAAGCCTGTAATATTTACTATCTGGTTCTTTACATTAAATGTTTGCTGACCCGGATCTATGGAATGGTAAAATAAGAAAGAAAGCGCCTGAGTCACTGGAGACCTCTGCTCTAGGTCACGTATCTACCCTAGGTCCCCTGACCTCTACTTCTAGACTGGTATATGATTGGTTTATGCATTAGTGTCTTATAGGGGGCACTGCATTTTTTTGATCTCTGTTAGTTACAGCAGCTTAGTTTAAAACCAAAACCACAATTAATTGCTATCGAGTTGATTCTGACTTAGTCTATAGGTTAATGCAGCTGGAGGTCATTTTGTTATTTTCTATACTTTTTGCTGTACCTAGATAAAACTCAAGGATCCTTCATGGATACAGTCCTCTACAGCTGCAGGATGTGTCACTTCTATTCACTCATTCATTGAAGGAATGTTCATTGAGCCCCAACCATGTGTCATATACTAGGAGTACAGTGCTCAGCAAACTGTTGCGGTAGTGAACTTGAAACAGCATATTTTTGCCTCTAAAGGGTTTTGATTTGATTTTACTTATAAGTGGACTCTGTATTTCCACTCTACCCCCACCAGTTCTACTCTGTCCTATAGGGTCGCTATGAGTCGGAATCCACTCGACCGCAGTGGGTTTAGTGGGCTTACACCCACCTAGCGGCTCCGTGGGAGATAAACCTGGTGATCTGCTTCTGTAAAGATTACAGCCCAGGACACCTTACGGGGCAGTTCTACTCTGTCCTAATGGCTCATAATGAGTCGGAATCAACTCGATGGCACCTAACAACAACATGAGTCGAAATGAATTCGACCACGCACAACAACCTCCTTTGAGACGAGGGAATATTGCAGGAGAGTAATTATTTTATTGGCCCCTCCACCTAACTACAATAATTTGAATGTAGATTCTAAAGGAGAATTGTGAGAACTTTCAAAAGCTTTAAAGTTTGGCTAAAATCTTAAACAAGTTGTTTGATTATTGTGAAGTACATCAGGCACACAAAGGTGTATAAAATCCGCGGGACTAGTTTGAAGAATAATAATAAAATGAACACCCATGAAATCACCGTACCAAACCAAAACCAAACCCATTGCTGTTGAGTCAGTTCTGACTCATAGCGAAGTGAAAAAGTGAAACGACACCGAAGGGTTTTCAAGGCTATAATCTTTTTTCAGGAGGGTGGGTGCATGGGGAGAGAACAGGAAAGGCACCTTTATTCCGTTGTACAAGGAAAAGGAGTCAGTGGGAGCTGTTGCTGCCCCGATAGCTCCCCAAGGGCAAGTTACTTTGAGGGGTTTACAAGCAGGGCGTTCATATAAGTTCTGTCAGCAACATGCTTAATCCTACTACGCAGGCGCAATGGGGTTTATATATAACCTCCAAGCAAAAGTAGGATTCAAATACAAAGTTGGGGCGGGATGGGGGTGAGGGGGGAGGGAGGGGCGAAAGAAGGCCGGCGAAGTAAACAGGGTTTTTAATACAACACTGTGGAGGAAGAAGCCAAACAAAGAAAACAGGATTTTAAGGCTGTAATCTTTATGCGGGAAACCCTGGTGGCGTAGTGGTTAAGTGCTACAGCTGCTAACCAAAGGGCGGGCAGTTCGAATCCCCCAGGCGCTCCTTGGAAACTCTATGTGGCAGTTTTACTTTGTCCTACAGGGTCGCTATGAGTCAGAATCGACTCTAAAGCACTGGGTTTGGTTTGGTTTTAGTGTAATCTTTATGGGAACAAATCGCCATGCCTTTTTTCCACGGAGCTGCTTGGTGGGTTCCAACCGCCGACCCTTTGGTTGGCAACTGAACATTTAACCACTGCACTACCAGGGCTCCTTATATAAAAAGCATGTACATATTTTATATTATATACAACTTATATGTACGTATATATATTCCTAAACAAAACCTTGTTTGGTTTTGCTTATTTCTGGACTTTGTGCCTGTAGACATATACTGTGTATATTCTGAGGTATGTTTCTTTTGCTCAGATTATGATTTTGAGGTTTATTCATATTGATGCATATAATAGTAATTCATTAAGTTTCACTCCTGTGTCTTATTTTATTGTGTGAGTAGACCACAATTTATACATTGTCCTATTAATGGCCATTTAGACTGTTTCCTGTTTGGGGCTATTAGAACATTCTTGGGCAAGTTCTCTTCCCTCATAGGTTACAGTTTTTCTGTGTATATGTCTAGGAAAGCAACTGCTGGATCATAGGCTATGTGTATTTTCCATTTTCCTTAGTAATGCCAGGCTAAATGATTGTCCGAAGTGTCTATAACAATTTAAATTTCAACCAGCAGTGTGTTAGAGACTCCTTACCTTGTTTGGGACTGAATTAAAATGTTTTATTTACCATCATTTTAATTTTCACAAAATTTAATTGTTTCTAACTGTAACTTTAATTTGTATTTTTCTGATTACTAAAAGGTTAGGAATCTCTTCCTATGCTTTGTGCCATTTGAGTCGATTTTGCTGTGAAATACCCCTCCACTTTTTTTTCGGCTCATTTTTCTATTGAACTTCATTTCAGAATTCTATTTTGCTCATTTCGTATTGAGCTTTCATTTCTATTTGCTTCATTTTTCTATCTTGTCTTTTTCTTATTGATTCTGTTGTCAAAAATATGTATAGCAAAAACTTCTCCTGCTCTGTAATTTTTCCTTTTAACTCCTTATGTCTTTTGGTGAACATGCATTTGTAGTTTTAATGTAGTGATATATCCATCTTTTATAGTATACAGTTTTCATTACTGTTTAAGAAATTCTTCTGCACTCTGAGGTTGTAAAGATATTCTATGTCTTATTCTACAATTTCTATAGTTTTACCTTAAATTTTTATCTTTAATTTACAACTCGTAATTGATTTTTGTATGTGGTATATGTTAGGAACACATTTTTGTGGTGGTGGTTCCTCTTTTGTAGATAACCTATTGTCCCAGACCCATTGATTGAAAAACTGTTATTTTCCCCACTGATCTCTAATTTCTACTGCAGATTTTGTGGTGTGGGCTTATTTATTTATTTATTTTTTAACTTTTATTGAGCTTCAAGTGAATGTTTACAAATGAAGTCAGTCTGTCACATATAAGTTAATATACATCTTACTCCTTACTCCCACTTGCTCTCCCCCTAATGAGTCAGCCCTTCCAGTCTCTCCTTTCGTGAAAACTTTGCCAGCCTCCAACTCTCTCTATCCTCCCATCCCCGCTCCAGACAGGAGATGCCAACACAAGTGTCCACCTGATATAATTAGCTCACTCTTCATCAGCATCTCTCTCCCACCCACTGTCCAGTCCCTTTCATGTCTGATGAATTGTCTTCAGGGATGGTTCCCGTCCTGTGCCAACAGAAGGTTTGGGGACCATGACCACCAGGATTCCTCTAGTCACAGCCAGACCATTAAGTTTGGTCTTTTTATGAGAATTTGGGGTCTGCATCCCACTGATCTCCTGCTCCCTCAGGGGTTCTCTATTGTGCTCCCTGTGAGGGCAGTCATCGATTGTGGCCGGGCACCAACTAGTTCTTCTGGTCTCAGGATAACGTAGGTCTCTGGTTCATGTGGCCCTTTCTGTCTCTTGGGCTCTTAGTTGTCGTGTGACCTTGGTGTTCTTCATTCTCCTTTGCTCCAGGTGGGTTGAGACCAATTGATGCATCTTAGATGGCCGCTTGTTAGCATTTAAGACCCCAGATGCCGCATTTCAAAGTGGGATGTAGAATGTTTTCATAATAGAATTATTTTGCCAATTGACTTAGAAGTCCCCTTAAACCATGGTTCCCAAACCCCTGCCCTTGCTCCGCTGACCTTTGAAGTATTCAGTTTATCCTGGAACCTTCTTTGCTTTTGGTCCAGTCCAGTCCAGTTGAGCTGACCTTCCATGTATTGAGTGTTGTCCTTCCCTTCACCTAAAGCAGTTCTTATCTGCTAATTAATCACTAAAAAACCCTCTCCCTCCCTCCCTCCCTCCCCCCTTCGTAACCACAAAAGTATGTGTTCTTCTCAGTTTATACTATTTCTCAAGATCTTATAATAGTGGTGTTATACAATATTTGTCCTTTTGCCTCTGACTCATTTCGCTCAGCATAATGCCTTCCAGATTCCTCCCTGTTATGAAATGTTTCACAGATTTCTCACTGTTCTTTATCGATGCGTAGTATTCCATTGTGTGAATATACCACAATTTATTTACCCATTCATCCGTAGATGGACACCTTGGTTGCTTCCAGCTTTTTGCTATTGTAAACAGAGCTGCAATAAACATGGGTGTGCATATATCTGTTTGTGTGAAGGCTCTTGTTTCTCTAGGGTATATTCCGAGGAGTGGGATTTCTGGGTTGTATGGTAGTTCTATTTCTAACTGTTTAAGATAATGCCAGATAGATTTCCAAAGTGTTTGTACCATTTTACATTCCCACGAGCAGTGTATAAGAGTTCCAATCTCTCCGCAGCCTCTCCAACATTTATTATTTTGTGTTTTTTGGATTAATGCCAGCCTTGTTGGAGTGAGATGGAATCTCATCGTAGTTTTAATCTGCATTTCTCTAATGGCTAATGATCGAGAGCATTTTCTCATGTATCTGTTAGCTGCCTGAATATCTTCTTTAGTGAAGTGTGTGTTCATATCCTTTGCCCACTTCTTGATTGGGTTGTTTGTCTTTTTGTGGTTGAGTTTTGACAGAATCATGTAGATTTTAGAGATCAGGCACTGGTCGGAGATGTCATAGCTGAAAATTCTTTCCTAGTCTATAGCTGGTCTTTTTACTCTTTTGGTGAAGTCTTTAGATGAGCATAGGTGTTTGATTTTTAGGAGCTCCCAGTTATCTGGTTTCTCTTTGTCATTTTTGGTAATGTTTTGTATTCTGTTTATGCCTTGTATTAGGGCTCCTAGGGTTGTCCCTATTTTTTCTTCCATGATCTTTATCGTTTTAGTCTTTATGTTTAGGTCTTTGATCCACTTGGAGTTAGTTTTTGTGCATGGTGTGAGGTATGGGTCCTGTTTCATTTTTTTTGCAAATGGATATCCAGTTATGCCAGCACCATTTGTTAAAAAGGCTATCTTTTCCCCAATTAACTGACACTGGGCCTTTGTCAAATATCAGCTGCTCATACGTGGATGGATTTATATCTGGGTTCTCAATTCTGTTCCATTGGTCTATGTGCCTGTTGTTGTACCAGTACCACGTTGTTTTGACTACTGTGGCTGTATAATAGGTTCTGAAATCAGGTAGAGTGAGGCCTCCCACTTTCTTCTTCTTTTTCAGTAATGCTTTGCTTATCCGCGGCTTCTTTCCCTTCCATATGAAGTTGGTGATTTGTTTCTCTATCACCTTAAAAAATGACATTGGAATTTGGATCAGAAGTGCATTGTATGTATAGATGGCTTTTGGTAGAATAGACATTTTTACTATGTTAAGTCTTCCTATCCATGAGCAAGGTATGTTTTTCCACTTAAGTATGTCCTTTGTAATTTCTTGTAGTAGAGCTTTGTAGTTTTCTTTGTATGGGTCTTTTACATGCTTGGTAAGATTTATTCCTAAGTATTTTATCTTCTTGGGGGCTACTGTGAATGGTATTGATTTGGTGATTTCCTCTTCGATGTTCTTTTTGTTGATGTAGAGGAATCCAAGTGATTTTTGTATGTTTATCTTATAACCTGAGACTCTGCCAAACTCTTCTATTAGTTTCAGTAGTTTTCTGGAGGATTCCTTAGGATTTTCTGTGTATAAGATCATGTCATCTGCAAATAGCGATAATTTTACTTCCTCCTTGCCAATCCGGATGCCCTTTATTTCTTTGTCTAGCCTAATTGCCCTGGCTAGGACTTCAAGTACGATGTTGAATAAGAGGGCTGATAAAGGGCATCCTTGTCTGGTTCCTGTTCTCAAGGGAAATGCTTTCAGGTTCTCTCCATTTAGAGTGATGTTGGCTGTTGGCTTTGCATAGATGCCCTTCATTATGTTGAGGAATTTTCCTTCAATTCCTATTTTGGTGAGAGTTTTTATCATGAATGGGTGTTGGACTTTGTCAAATGCCTTTTCTGCATCAATTGATAAGATCATGTGGTTTTTGTCTTTTGTTTTATTTATATGGTGGATTACATGAATGGTTTTTCTAATATTAAACCAGCCTTGCATACCTGGTATAAATCCCACTTGATCGTGGTGAATTATTTTTTTGATATATTGTTGAATTCTATTGGCTAGAATTTTGTTGAGGATTTTTGCATCTATGTTCATGAGGGATATAGGTCTGTAATTTTCTTTTTTTGTAATGTCTTTACCTGGTTTTAGTATCAGGGAGATGGTGGCTTCATAGAATGAGTTGGGTAGTATTCCATCATTTTCTATGCTTTGAAATACCTTTAGTAGTAGTGGTGTTAACTCTTCTCTGAAAGTTTGGTAGAACTCTGCAGTGAAGCCGTCCGGGCCAGGGCTTTTTTTTGTTGGGAGTTTTTTGATTACCGTTTCAATCTCTTTTTTTGTTATGGGTCTATTTAGTTGTTCTACTTCTGAATGTGTTAGGTTAGGTGCGTAGTGTTTTTCCAGGAATTCATCCATTTCTTCTAGGTTTTCAAATTTGTTAGAGTACAATTTTTCGTAATAATCTGATATGATTCTTTTAATTTCAGTTGGGTCTGTTGTGATGTGGCCCTTCTCGTTTCTTATTCGGGTTATTTGTTTCCTTTCCTGTATTTCTTTAGTCAGTCTAGCCAATGGTTTATCAATTTTGTTAATTTTTTCAAAGAACCAGCTTTTGGCTTTGTTAATTCTTTCAATTGTTTTTCTGTTCTCTAATTCATTTAGTTCAGCTCTAATTTTTATTATTTGTTTTCTTCTGGTGCCTGATGGATTCTTTTGTTGCTCACTTTCTATTTGTTCAAGTTGTCGGGACAGTTCTCTGATTTTGGCTCTTTCTTCTTTTTGCATGCGTGCATTTATCGATATAAATTGGCCTCTGAGCACTGCTTTTGCTGTGTCCCAGAGGTTTTGATAGGAAGTATTTTCATTCTCATTGCATTCTATGAATTTCCTTCTTCCCTCCTTGATGTCTTCTATAACCCAGTCTTTTTTCAGGAGGGTATTGTTCAGTTTCCAAGTATTTGATTTCTTTTCCCTAGTTTTTCTGTTATTGATTTCTAGTTTTATTGCCTTGTGGTCTGAGAAGATGCTTTGTAATATTTCGATGTTTTGGATTCTGCAAAGGTTTGTTTTATGACCTAATATGTGGTCTATTCTAGAGAATGTTCCATGTGCGCTAGAAAAAAAAGTGTATTTTGCAGCAGTTGGGTGGAGAGTTCTGTATAAGTCAATGAGGTCAAGTTGGTTGATTGTTTTAAGTAGGTCTTCCGTGTCTCTATTGAGCTTCTTACTGGATGTCCTGTCCTTCTCCGAAAGTGGTGTGTTAAAGTCTCCTACTATAATTATGGAGGTGTCTATCTCACTTTTCCGTTCTGTTAAAATTTGATTTATGTATCTTGCAGCCCTGTCATTGGGTGCGTAAATATTTAATATGGTTATGTCTTCCTGATCAATTGTCCCTTTTATCATTATATAGTGTCCTTCTTTATCCTTTGTGGTGGATTTAAGTCTGAAGTCTATTTTGTCGGAAATTAATATTGCTACTCCTCTTCTTTTTTGCTTATTGTTTGCTTGATATATTTTTTTCCATCCTTTGAGTTTTAGTTTGTTTGTGTCTCTAAGTCTAAGGTGTGTCTCTTGTAGGCAGCATATAGATGGATCGTGTTTCTTTATCCAGTCCGTGACTGTCTGTCTCTTTATTGGTGCATTTAGTCCATTTACATTCAGCGTAATTATAGACAAATAAGTGTTTAGTGTTGTCATTTTGATGCCTTTTTATGTGTGTTGTTGACAATTTCATTTTTCCACATACTTTTTTGTGCTGAGACGTTTTTCTTAGTAAGTTGTGAGATCCTCATTTTCGTAGTGTTTGACTTTATGTTTGTTGAGTCGTTATGTTTTTCTTGGCTTTTATCTTGAGTTATGGAGTTGTTATACCTCTTTGTGGTTACCTTATTATTTACCCCTATTTTTCTAAGTAAATACCTAACTTGTATTGTTCTATATCGCCTTGTATCACTCTCCATATGGCAGTTCTATGCCACCTGTATTTAGTCCCTGTTTTTGATTATTGTGATCTTTTACATATTGACTTCAGAGATTCCCTGTTTTGAGCATTTTTTTTTTTTAATTAATCTTAATTTGTTTTTGTGATTTCCCTATTTGAGTTGATATCAGAATGTTCTGTTTTGTGACCTTGTGTTGTGCTGGTATCTGATATTATTAGTTTTCTGACCAAACGATATCCTTTAGTATTTCTTGTAGCTTTGGTTTGGTTTTTGCAAATTCTCTAAACTTGTGTTTATCTGTAAATATCTTAATTTCACCTTCATATTTCAGAGAGAGTTTTGCTGGATATGTGATCCTTGGCTGGCAGTTTTTCTACTTCAGTGCTCTGTATATGTCGTCCCATTCCCTTCTTGCCTGCATGGTTTCTGCTGAGTAGTCTGAACTTATTCTTATTGATTCTCCCTTGAAGGAAACCTTTCTTTTCTCCCTGGCTGCTTTTAGAATTTTCTCTTTATCTTTGGTTTTGGCGAGTTTGATGATAATATGTCTTGGTGTTTTTCTTTTTGGATCAATCTTAAATGGGGTTTGATGAGCATCTTGGATAGATATCCTTTCGTCTTTCATGATGTCAGGGAAGTTTTCTGTCAGGAGATCTTCAACTATTTTCTCTGTGTTTTCTGTCCTCCCTCCCTGTTCTGGGACTCCAATCACACGCAAGTTATCCTTCTTGTTAGACTCTTAGGGTTTCTTCATTTTTTTAAATCTTTTATCTGTTTTTTTTTTTTTTTTTTCCAGCTATGTTGGTGTTAATTCCCTGGTCATTTCCCAGTCTGCATTCTAATTGCTCGAGTCTGCTCCTCTGACTTCCTATTGCGTTGTCTAATTCTGTAATTTTATTGTTAATCTTTTGGATTTCTACATGCTGTCTCTCTATGGATTCTTGCAACTTATTGATTTTTCCACTATGTTCTTGAAGAATCTTTTTGAGTTCTTCAACTGTTTTATCAGTGTGTTCCTTGGCTTTTTCTGCAGTTTGCCTTATTTCATTTCTGATGTCTTGAAGCATTCTGTAAATTAGTTTTTTATATTCTGTATCTGATAATTCCAGAGTTGTATCTTCATTTGGGAAAATTTTGATTTTTTTGTTTGGGGGGTTGTAGAAGCTGTCATGGTCTGCTTCTTTATGTGGTTTGATATGGACTGCTGTCTCCGAGCCATCACTGGGGAACTTGTTTTTCCAGAAAATCCACTGACTGGGACGCTGGCTCCAGGCTCTGAAAATAGTCGCTGCTTCCCCGTATTTGTTTGTTTTCCGTCTCTAAATCTGTGTTTGTTGTTCAGGGTTCGTAGATTTTTATGTATGTGATCGATTCACTTGTTTTTCCAAGTCTTTGTTGCAAGAGGGATCCGAGGTAGCGCCTACCTAGTCTGCCATCTTGGCCCTGCCTCCTGTGGGCTTATTTTAGTACTCTTTTCCCCTACTCAATTTCTCTAACCCCATGTCAATACCACCTAGTTCTAACTATTATAACTTTATTAAAAATGCTAATATCAGGTGGGACAAATCTCCAACTCATTCTGGTTCTTACTGACGATTATCTTGTATGCTCTTATATCTCTGTTATTCCATCTTAACTTCCGAATCATATTGTCATCTTGTTCCATTGCATTTGTAGATTCCATTGTATTTATAGATTAATTTGACTCTAGTTGTTTCTAAATTTACTTAAACACTTTACTTTTTTTTTTTTTTTTAAAGAAATCAAGGTTCTTTACTTGGTTTTAGCAGTAAATATTGATTAGTCATAATAATGGCAACTCTGACTGATTTAACCAAAACATTACTAGTTGGGGAGGGGCCTAGGCAAATTAGATGTAAACTGGATACGTCAAGAAGTACAGCATGTCCACAGAAATACCATGGTGGCACCAGAAGAAACCACCGTGGGGACGGCTCATCGCCGGGCCTCGCCTGAAGGTTTCCGTGAGGTGGAAGCAGTGTGGCGCGCCAGGCAGGGCTGCATTGGGAGTGGCAACTCTGACGGGCCCTTGCCCAGGCGCCAGGGCCTTCCTCAGCTCGCAAGGATCCTCCCTGGGGCGCAGGGACCCTCCTCGGGGCGCTTGGACCCTCCCCTGGGCGTCCGGACCATCTCCGGCCGGAAGGTACCCTCCGCCTCTCTCACCGGTACAGGATTACTAAACACTTTACTTTTATACAAGTGTATCATAATCCTGACTTTTCTACTTTTCCATTTTTATATGGGTTGTACTTTGGTTCTAGGAGTCCCTGGGTGGTGCAAACAGTTAAGCCCTCGACTACTAACTAAAAGGTGGGCAGTTTGAAACTACCAGAGGTATATTAGAAGAGAGGCCTGGCGATCTGCTTCTCAAAAGTCATTGCCGTGAAAACCTGATATAGTGAAGTTCTGCTCAAAAACACATAGGTTGCCATCAGCCGAAATCAATGGCAACTGCTTTGGATTTTTTAAAATTTTATTTTAATTTTGGTTCAAAATTTAATAAAGAGGTGACTAGAAAAGAATTATTTTTTATAAAAAAGAGAACATTTGTTGTTGTTATTGTTGCTTAAACAAGTTTATATATTGAGAAAAAATTGCCTTACATGGAAATAAGGCAAATGTAAGTCATAAAAGGTAAAACGTGAGGAGCAAAGAGTGTGCCTGATCTTGAAGAGCGAGGTAAGGAGGCAGAGGCCATGCTGGCTACCAGCTGGCCCATCTTGGCTCAGCAGCGCTCAGCTGCGTTCTGGAGCACCCCCTGAGGGAGAGAGCAGGTCCTGAGGTAAATACTGAGGGTGAGAAAGAATGAGTTCATTATGTAAATAATAGTTGCAAACCAGATGTTCATAGCTTGGGTATACCTTACTTGCCTAAGGCAGTTGTACAATGCATTTTGAGCTAGTTTTCATATCCTCAGGGAACTTGCTATCAAATTCCAAAATTACTCCCTCTCCTCGGACAGCTTTCCTCACAACTGCTGAAAAAAGAAACTGTTAGGAAGGTCTCACATTGAGGAAATTTTGGTAGTTACAGGCAAACAGGAAGAGAGAGGGAATTAAATTAAGCAATCCAGATAATTAGTGTCAGGAAAAGTAAAAAAGAGGAAAGATTTTGCTTTTCAGTGTTTACACAGAAGTATGTAACATGTAGATGGAACTCCAAGGAACTAATTTTTAAAAAACAAAGTAGATCTTTAGCTGCTCAGATCCCATAAAAAATCAAAAAGATGAATGTGACAAACTTGCTTTACTGAAGCAAATTTTCACAACTTGGTATTTAAATTGAGCTTTGGGGCAGTCAAATAATCCCACTGGCATGTAAAATCTGATACTATATCTGCATCTAAGTATTCTGCTCTGGGATTTAGAATCCCAGTTGGCAACCTGGGAAAACCATATTACTTATACTTGCTCAAATAGTCTCTAATTAGTTCTTCTTACCCTCTTGTATACTAATTAATGGCCCATTACAGAACATTAAAACTGAGTTCTTTCCATTAAAAATGATTTCCTTGCTACTGAGCGCGATCTAGGTTTAATGTACAATGTTGGTTAACATTAGACTGTTCTAATGTACAGTACAGTGAATCTTCTTCAGTTTGAAGTGATTGTAGCACTAATTAAGCTTCCTGGTTCAGCCAATTAGCTGAGAGGGGAATGAGTCTTCCTACAGTGATCTAAATATTACTTATCTTCTTCGTTTGTTTTTGGTCTATTACTTTTGGATATCAAGAGCTGAAAATTCTAATGTGAAATTGTCTAATGAGTCTTGGAAAATTATGAGCCTAAAGAGACATTTAGATCACCTCATCAGGTCAATTTTCAAGTTTTATTTGATTAGTGGCATGAATAATTCCAAACCCCCAAACCAAACCCATTCCTGTCCAGATGATTCCGACTCACAGCGACCCTATAGGACAGAGTAGATCTGCCCCAGAGGGTTTCCAAGGCTGTAATCTTATGGAAGCAGACTGCCACATCTTTCTCCTGTGGAGTGGTTGGTGAGTTCGAACCACCAACATTTCGGTTAGAAGCCAAACTCTTAATCACTGTGTCACCAGGGCTCCTCTCAATGGGTTTAGACTAGTCTAAGAGCAAGAACCAGTTACATTCAAATTATACTAATGTTGAAAGAAACAAGACAGCATATATCTAAGTGCTTATTTATATAGATTAAACTGTAAGTATAGCAGTTATTTTTACTATCTAAATTAGGACACGTGGTTAAAAAAAAAAGGCTATTTATTTGGCTGCTTGAACAGAACATCTTAGATTGCACCTAGCCCAGAAAATTCAGGGTATAGGCTCACCAGCTCTGTAGGCTATGAGGAGTGAGGTAAGAGGTTAGGGAAGGCTCTAATACCAATGACCACATTTTTTTTTTTTCTGAGTTGCTATGGTAGAAATTTTATGCACCCTCTGTGTATGTGTGTTTTGAGGGCCTTAGTACTTAATTAGGAGTTCCTGGGTAGTGCAAATGGTTAACATGCTTGGATGCTAACCGAAAGACAGGTTAGAGGTTCAAGTCCACGCAGAGGCACCTTGGAAGAAAGGCTTGGTGATCTACTCTGAAAAATCAGCCATTGACAACCCCGTGGAGCACAGTTCTCTTCCGACACACAAGCAGTCACCATGAGTTGAAATCGACTTGAAGGCTATTGGTGTTTTGGTTTAATATTTAATTGGAGATTAAGAAGTCTCTGCTTAAAGCATTAATAGCTACAACTATGCAAAACCATTATAACCTCCTTATTTATTGTGTAATGAGACTGATAGCCTCATTTAAACATTGAGAATAATGCAAAATGCCTTTGTTGGAGATTCTAATATACAAATTTTTCAGCAGTTTCAATTAGTGAATACAAAATGTTTTCAATGCCAGTCCTTTCTGAGAACAAATTTGATCCTAAAGATTTTTGTCCCTCCCTTGCCTAATAAAATTTTTACAAGGAAATTTTTTTTTTTTAAAGAGAATTATTTTTGGTATCTAGCAGAGTATCTGTGAATACAAGTAGAGAACGTGAACGCAGAAAAGGTGATCTAACTAAACACAGAAATTATCAAACGATATCATTAATATAACATGCCAGTAAAATTTTGCTGAAGATCTTTCAAAAGCAGCTGAAGCAGTGCATCGACAAGGAACTGCCAGAAATTCAAGCTGGATTCAGAAGAGGACGTGGAACCAGGGATATCATTGCTGATGTCAGATGGATCCTGGCTGAAAGCAGAGAATACTAGAAAGATGTTTACCTGTGTCTTATTGATTATGCTAAGGCATTCGACTGTGTGGATCATAACAAATTATGGATAACATCGCAAAGAGTGGGAATTCCAGAACACTTAATTGTGCTCAAGAGGAAACTGTACATAGACCAAGAGACAGTCATTCGAACAGAACAAGGGGGTACTGCATAGTTCAAAGTCAGGAAAGGTGTGCATCAGGGTTGTATTCTTTCACCATATTTATTCAATCTGTATCCTGAGCAAATAATCCGAGAAGCTGGAATATATGAAGCAGAACAGGGCATCAGGATTGGAGGAAGACTCATTAACAAGCTGTGTTATGCAGATGACACAACCTTGTTTGCTGCAAGTGAAGAGGACTCGAAACACTTACTAATGAAGATCAAAGACCACAGCCTTCAATATGGATTATACTTCAACTTAAGGAAAACAAAAATCCTCACACTGGACCAATAAGCAACATCATGATAAACGGAGAAAAGATTGAAGTTGTCAAGGATTTCATTCTACTTGGATCCACAATCAATACCCATGGAAGCAGCAGCCGAGAAATAGAAAGATGCATTGCATTGGGCAAACTTGTTGCAAAAGACCTCTTTAAAATGTTAAAACGGGAAAATGTCACCTTGAAGACTAGGGTGTGCCTGACCCAAGCCGTGGTGTTTTCAGTTGCCTCCTATGCATGCGTCGGAATTGACTCAACGGCACTGGGTGGTTTTGGGTTCCTATGCATGCAAAAGCTGGATGATGAATAAGGAAGGCTGAAGAACTGACGCCTTTAAATTGTGGTATTGATGAAGAGTATTGAATATACCATGGACTGCCAAAAGAATGATCTGTAGAAGCAAGGATGACAAGACTATGTCTCACATACTTTGGACATATTATCAGGAGGGACCAATCCCTGGAATGGACATCATGCGTGGTAAAGTAGAGGGTCAACAAAAATGAGGAAGACCATCGACATGATGGGTTAACACAGTGGCTGCAACGATAGGCTCAAGCATAACAACGATTGTGAGGATGGCGCAGGACCAGGCAGTGTTTTGTTGTTCTGTTGTACATAGGGTCGCTGCGAGTCAGGGCGGACTCCATGGCACCTGACGGCAACAGCAACTTGTATAATGAAAGATAGGGATAAAAAAAGTACAAGGAAAGGTAAGTATGAAATAAAACAGCACACATGTACAAATAAATGGCTGTACTCTGCATTTGCTAACATATTTCCAGCAAAAGCAAATTTACCACTCAGGATGTTCTCCTCATACTGTAGAAGGTTAGCATTTTTTCAGATATGGAAACTGAGGCCCAGAAAGATCATGTAATGTGTTCTCATTTTCTTTCTGTCTTGCTATAGCTTTGTTTTCCTTCTCCTAACTATTTAGAGAAAACACTCTTTATGAATGAGGAACTCCTTGCTCTATACTCCTCTTTCTCTATTCTATTCGTTGGCCAAATTTTCAGCCTAGGTCCTACTCTAAAATAGCTAGTTATTCAGATGCAGACACTTTTGTATAATGTTTAGGCAAACTTCCTTTTGTTTTGATGCCTCCTCTTTATCTGCTTTCCATCTAGAAGTTTTACAGTATTGCTATTGCGCTTCGTTTAACCTAGGTCTTATATCACTGTCATTATCCCCATTTTTCTGATAGGAAGACTGAGGCCCAGAAAATTTGTGAGACTTGCCTAAGGTCACTGGGATTGCAACCCAGACCATTCAAGACTTGGGTTCTTTCAACCGTGAGTCTCTGCTAGTCATCTCATCTCTTAATACCACGAAATGTCTCATCTCCCTCTAGATTAAGAACTTCTTTGATACAACCTTCATCGCGTCTACCATAGAAAGAGCTGGCAAGTAGAAGTTAGCTGTTAAAATGGAACATTGAGGCTTGTCATCCAGTTTCCAAATCTAAGTCAGTTCAGAGACCTAGATCCCATGGATCAAAAGGAAAGACTGGTCCACTTGAGGAAAGACCCCATAACACCACCACAAGTATATCTAGTACATATTTCTCTGAATCTTCAACAAAGGACATTTGCCCATTTACCAAAGGCCAGAGCAATGGGAATACAAAATTTCTTCAAGGATGTTAGATTTGTAGTCAGGACTGAAGTGCCATTATGGCCATTCACTTGGAGTGGGGGCTGACAGAGGGCAGAAAATGATTGTATTGCTGGCCCAAGTCTGTCGCATAGTGTGTCCTGGGACACATGGATTCAACCTATGGTTTTTACCTCATTCCCCTAAGGTATGATTAAGATAAATATACTTACCTACTGGCAGAAACCTCTCAATGATTCTCTGATCTGTAGAGTAAGGTCTGGTGTGATAGGAAGGGCCAAATGGAAGCCCCGATAATATCCTCCATCTCTTGGACAAGACAGTGAATCAGAAGTAATATTGCATCCCAGGAGGAATTGCAGAAATCAGTGTCTTCATAAAAGACTTTGTAGGATACAGCGATGGTGGTTCCCTTCATATCCTTGCTCAATTTACCCATCTGGCCTCTACAATAACCTGATGGGTCATCAAAGATGGCATCACTGGTTATGCCAGTTGCCATTGAGTCGACTCTCACTCATAGTGACCCCATGCGTCTGAGAATAGAACTATGCTCTGTACGGTTTTCCATGGATGATTTCTCAGAAATAGATTGCCAGACATTTCTTCTGGGGTACCTCTGGGTGAACTTGAACCTCAAGCCTTTTGGTTAGCAGTCGAGCATGTGAACCATCTGTACCACCCAGGGACTACAGATAACATGACAGGACTACCATAAACTTGAATTTCCCAATCACAGTGACTACTATCTTAGACTTGTTATTAACATAGCCTTTGGTACTTGATATGTGGCTAATGATTTAGTGAATGCTTTCTTCTAAATCCCCTTCAATGTGTAGCCTTCACTGTTTTGCATAGTGCTATACAATTTTCCCGCTTTCTGTCATAATACAGTCTGCAGGGACCTTGGTCATCCTGACATTCTTCAGACTGTCACACTGCTCATCTATGCTGATGACATCATGCTAACTGAACCTGGTAAACAAGAAGTAGCGAGTAGCCTAGATGTTCTCATAAAACACATGTATGACAAAGGGGAACAGATAAACCCCAAGAAGATTCATGGACTTAAGACATCAGTGAAGTATTTAGAGGCCAGTGTTCTCATGGGACAACCCTAGATAAAGCATACATTGTTGCACCTTGTACCTCTTATCACTGAGAAAGAAGTGCAGTATTTGGTGGGCCTTTTTGGATTTGGGAGGTAGCATAAATTACTCATTTATCAGAGTGATTTGGAAAGATATGAATTTATAGTTGATCTCAGTGCAAGAATGGCTTTTGTCATAGGCCTAGGTTGCAGCACAAGCAGCCCTGTCATTTGGACCGTATAACCCAGCAGTTCCAAAAGTACTGAAGATGTCTACATGATGAATATGAATGCTCCAGGAGGAGAGTCCCTGTGCAGACCTTTAGGGTTCTGGAGGGAGGCCATACTATATTTTACAAAATAGTTTCCAGTGTACTTCCAGGCTGTAGTAAAGACTGAGTGGCTGCTTATGTCACCAAATGACAATGAGACCAGACCTACCCATTATGAGTTGAGTGTTTTTGTATTTCAAGCATCATATGTCAAATGGGCACAGCAGCAAATCATTGTAGGATGCGAATGGGGCATCAGGACTGGGTCTGAGCAGGCTCAGAGGCATGACTAACATATATGAGGCATAAACATCCATGTCACTTATTTCTGGTGTACCAATGTCTCTCCTTCGGTTCTTACCTATGGCTTCACAGAGGGAAGGGTAACTTTATCCTGTTTCACAGATGGGCTGGCATGTTATGTTGGTGCTATCCAGAAATGGACTGCTTCTACATTATAACACCTATTAGGTGTGGTCCTGAAAGAATAATGTTAATAAGAAATCCTCACAGTGGGCAGAGCTATGAGCAGTTCACTTGGTTGTTGTGCTCATTAAGGTTGTGTGTCAGCTTGACTGGGCCGTGATTCTCAGTGGTTTGGCAGTTATGATGTAGTTTGGCAGTCTTTGATAATGTGATCACTTCTGTGATGAGATTTCATATAATGTGATCACCTCCATGGTGGGATCTGCTGTGAGTAGCCAAGCAGTTGAAAGTGAGTTTCCTTGCGGGTGTGGCCTACGTCAAAAATAAGTGGACTCTCTGGCAAGGAATGGAAACCAACCCTGGCGACGTGGTGGGTAAGTGCTACGGCTGCTAACCAAAGGGTCGGCAGTTCGAATCCGCCAGGCGCTCCTTGGAAACTCTAAGGGGCAGTTCTACTCTGTCCTATAGGGTTGCTATGAGTCAGAATCGACTCGATGGCACTGGGTTCTCTGGCAAGGCTCGTGGGCTTTTGCTGGCCCTGGATCCTGCAGCTGGCTCCTGTTCATCTGACTTCTGGTTCTTGGGACTTTAGCTAGCAGCTTACCTGTGATCTTACCTGCTGATCTTGTAATCCATTGGTCTTCGCAGCCTGTAAGCAAGAGCCCTGCTGTCTGATCTGGCCATCTTGGGTTTGCCAGCCCCTATGGGTACGTGAATCAGGAGAAGCCTCCAGCACTTCTCTAGGAAACGCAGCCTAAGACGGTTGTTCACTTTATTTGGGAGAAAGTAGCCTGAGTTATGGATATACAATGATTCCTGGGCAGTGGTGAGTGATTTGTCCCCTGGCCAGTGGCCTGGAAGAACAATACTAGAAGGACAGGGACAAGAAAATCTTGGCACGAGTCTCTGAGGGTGGGCACAATCTGAGTGAACCTTTGTTTCTCATGTGAGTGCTCACTAGACAGCACCTGCCACAGCAGAGGCTGTCAGTTCCCAGGTGGGTAAAGCCCCATTCTATGTATGTCAGCAAGCTTTGTCCTTGGCACCCCAGTATTTCACTAATGGACTTATAAACCGAGTGGCCAAGGTGCCAGAAATGGAGTCTAAAATCAGCTCAACAACAGGGCCTCTGTTATAGATTGAGTGATGTCCTCCCGAAATGTATGTTGAAGTCCTAATCCCTGTATCTGTGAATGTGACCTTGTTTGGACCTAGGGTCTTTGAAGATGTTATTAGCTAATATGGGATCTTAGTCATCCAGTGCTGCTATAACAGGAATACCACAAGTGGGTGGCTTTAACAAATAGATATTTATTTCTTTACAGTAAAGTAGGCTAAAAGTCCAAATTCAGGGTATCAGCTCCAGGGGAAGGCTTTCTCTCTCTGTTGGCCTTCTCATCAATCTTCCCCCAGACTAGGAGCTTCTCCCTGCAGGGACCCCAGGTCCAAAGACATGCTCTGCTCCCAGCACTGCTTTCTTGGTTGTATGAGGTCCCCTGTCTCTCTGCTCGCTTCTCTCTTCTATATCTCAAGCCAATCTTGTAGATTGAGTCCTGCCTCACTAACACAACTCCTGCCCATCCTCCCTGATTAACATCATAGAGGCAGGATTTACAACATATAAGAAAAGCACACAGTACTGGGAATCATAGCCCAGCCAAACTGATACACACATTTTGGGGGGGAACATAATTCAATCCATGACAGGATCACACAGGAGTAGGGCAGATTCTAATCTCATTTAAGCGATGTCTCATAAGAGAGGAGAACAGACACGGAGACAGAGCCATGTGAAGATGCATCTACAAACCAAGGAACTCCAAGAATTGCTGGGAGCCACCAGAAGTTGGGAGAGTGACATGGAACAGTTCCTCTCTCAGAGACTTCAGATGGAATCAACATGGCTGATATCCTAATTTGAATTTCTAGTCTCCAGAACTGTGGGACAATAAGTTTCTGTTTTTATAAGCCTCTCCCTTGCTAAGACTAATCTAGCTACTAGCACTGTTGAATGCACATTTCACTAGCAGCAGAGATCAACACTTAGCCCTTGATTAAAAAAACACCATTTTTTGGAGAGAACAGCTAGCCACATGGTGGCAGGTCAGTTACACTGAACCATTTCCATCTTGGAGGGAGCAGTAATTCATCCTAATCAGAACTAATAATAGTCAATATTTGACCATTTTTATCCTACATAAATGACATTTTATGTGGTTCAACCAAATGTATTACTCTGGGTGTGGGTGTGGTAGGGAGAATAATGCTCCCCTCCCCAAAGATCTGCATCCTAGTTAGTCCCTGCAGTTTCTGAATACATTAGGTTACATGGCAAAGAGGGAATTAAGGTAGCAGATGAAATGAAAGTTGTTATCAGCTGACCTTAAAATAGGGAGATCATCCTGGATTATTCAGTTGGGCCCAATGTAATCAAAAGGGCCCTTAAAAATGGAAGAGAAAATTGGAAGAGAAAACCAGAGACGATCGTGTGAAAAAGCCTTGGCCCAACATTGCTGGCTTTGAAGATGAAGGGGGCCATGAGCCAAGGAAAGGGAAGGGGTAGCCTCCAGAAGCTGGAAAAGGTAAGGGACAGGGTAATCCTTAGAGCCTCCAGAAAGAAATGTGCCCTGCTGTCACCTCGGTCTTAACCAGTTCCACGTTAGACTTCTGACTTATAGAACTGTAAGACAATAAATTGGTGTTGTTTTAAGTCACTAAATTGTGATATTTGTTACAGCAGCAATAGAAAACTAATACAGTGGGTTTGTTTTTCCTGCCTGCAGTGGCTGTGACAATATTACATTCCAAGGGTTTACAGAAAGCCTTATCCATTGACATGTATTTCATGCAATATTGTCTTGGACCAAGAGACCCATTATTTGGTAAAGGAGATGTAATATTGGACTCATGAACATGGAATTCCTTTATGTTCCTCATAATGCCTAAGTGGACAGTTTGATAAAATATGGGCTAGCCTGTCAAAGACTCAGCTAAAGAACCTGCTTAGGGGGAATCTTTGTATATGGACTTGTGTATACAACGAGTATATTGATTTGTGTCACTGATAGCAAGAATATGACAAAAAATGAAGGGGTAGAAATAGGATTTGCCTGTACTCACCATACTTCCCTTCTCCCATTTGCCTTTTATCTTGGAAAAGTTAGGCTCTTCTGAGTTGGAAGGAGTCCTGAATCCCATGGGAACTAAAAGCTGTTAATACTTACTGTCTCTTTGGGGTTTCTATGCCAGTAGATCAGCAGGCAAAATAGGCCAGGGTAATTTACCGTCAGCAGCTGAAGCGTCTACTACACAATGAGGAGTAGGAAGGTGCGTGTTTGCAACTCAGGGAATTCACTGGATCTCCCCTTGATGCTTCTGTGCTCTATGATAACTGTGAACAGGCAATTGCAGCAATCACAGTCTGACAAAGGCAAAGGACTAAGTACTTAGACCCTTCCAGAATGAAGGTCTGCATCACCTACCAGATAAGACATGTAGACTAGCTAGAATTCTGGGCAAGGGAGAGGAAAATCTAGAATGGGTAGGGGAGGAGAGAGATGATAAATATCAATATGACTGCAGGACCAGCTAAAGCAGCTGGAGATGTAGCTTGGGTTGCTAACACTCTGTCAGTTGTTTTAGGAGACTGCACCTGGTACAACCTTGGGGTTGTGGGACTAGTACACCCCCTCTGGGGAAGAAGTGAGGGCATCTTGTTCACATATACGATCCACATGTCAGAGGGCGTGAGCAGTGGATGAAGTATATCAGACTCAATTTATGTGTTGTCCCACAGCAACCTGGCCCCCTTGCCTCTCCAGCCCAGCCTCAGCCATTTGCCTTGCTTTCCATCCAGACTGATCTGAGGAACTGCTCACACCATTCCTGTGGTCACAAGACCATATTTCAGCCTCAATCACTTCATCTCCTAATATTGCTGTTTATACCTTCCCCAGGGGGCAAGGGAGGGGCTTTGGCACAACCTTCATCCCACCCAGTGTTTTGCATATTGCGGGAGTCATAGTTCCAGTGTTGATATCTGACTTGAGTGAGTACTGAGGTTTGGACTTCTTCAGTGACTGTCCAGTAGGACCCAGTGACCAACCTGGAAGTGAGGGAAAGTTAAAACCCCAAACTGAGTACTTTGATCAATGAGATAGAAAACAGGTTCAGTAGATAACTGGCTTATTCTTCCTCTTACATAGATTTTTCTGAGCAGTGTTTTTACTCTGCCTTGTGGAAGCCCAGGAGTTGCCTGGGACTTCTCCAGAAGATGTGGCCAGTTCAGTATCTGACTGCCTTTGATCTGCTTTCCATCCTTCCCTGCCTCACCTATCCTTTCCCCTTATCCTCCAACCTCCCCTCCCCCATTAAGTGCTTTGCCTTAAGCTCTGATTTTTAGATAATTTGGTCCAAGATACAGCTCTTGAGACATGTTGTTGACCTGAACTAGAGGAGCAGTAGTGAGGATGGTAATGAGGAGTAGATGTGTGAGATAATTACAGAGAAAGATGTTCCATATTTTCTGTTGCATTGGATTGCAGTTGGAGAACTGAAGGAGGGCAAGGGAAGCAGTTATGAAACTTTGAAGTTTATAGCATTGACAACTGGTGAAGTGATGCATTAACAGAGATTTCAAATATTAAATGTTTGGAGAGAAGGTAATGAGCTGAATTTTGAATGCATTCCACTTGAAATAGCTGTGGGACACCCAGGTGTTGAGGTTTAGGAGGAAGTCAGAAATGTGTGTTTGGAGCTACTAAGGTGGTGGCTTTAGTAAACGAAAGGTGAAGGCCAGCTTGCTACAGTGTAAATTTTTTATACACATAGATTTTTACGGCCACATTTCTGGCAGACATATATGTGTGTTTTAGCAATGAATTTAACACTGTTTGGAAAATAAATCATCCAATAGCATTTATTTGAATGTCCCCTGCCCTAAAATATTTTAACGCTCCTGTCACTTATTTCTTCCAAATCATCTATCATTTATCCTTTCCTGGCTAAGGCCACAATTATCCACAGGGCTGGCTATGATATGATATCAGAGCCACCAGTAAGGCTGGCTCTCTTTCTGGCAGGAGCTGTTCTACAGCCTTTCTCAAGCTTGATTTTCACAATTAGTGGTTCCGCTGTTGAAATGAAAGATGTAATTCATCAAAACTTTGTAGATCATTTGTTGCCATGTAGCGACTCAGAGTAACAGATTCTCCCCAAAGGAAGATTTTGAGTGTAAGGAGAGGTGGATGTGGACTTGTGTGTGTATATGTGTGTATGTGTGGGTGTGTGAGAGAGAGAGACCTGGGGAGTGCCATCAGTGGTGTAAAACAGAAGTTTTATTTCATGATGAAGAACTAGGCTCTTGCAGTCAGTCAGCCCAGATTCAATCCCACGTATGTTCTCCTACTCAACCATCTTGGGTAAGTTGCTTCACTGGGACTCAGCTGCATCGCATCTACAGAACTGGGCGTAATCATAGTAAATGGCTATAGGGCTGTTGTGAAAACTGAGTGAGAAAATGGATGAGGGGCACTTAGTATATAGAAAACTCCCAATAATTGTTAACAATTTTTTTTAAAGGTGTGGATCGTGATGCCAAAGACAAATATTATCCAATTTATAATTCTGTGTGAGAAAGGCCTCTTTGAGAATGTCTTATCATTTGTAAGTAAATTTCCATTTGGGATCTAATTTTTTTTCTTTTAATTCATGCACTTTATAATATAAATAAACAGATTGGTTTCAAGCACCCCCCCCACCCCCCGCCACCCCCATGGATATCTCATCCTCCCTGCTTCTAAGTGTAATGGTGCTAACCCGTTTATTTGGAAGGTGTACTGTCTGCTTTACCTCTAAATTACATATTAAATTATCCACTTCTTGTTATCTACATGACCTTGACAGTGGTAGTAGCCTCCTGATGAGACTCCTTTTTTATTTTTTTCTCCTCTGTAATCTGTTCTCCTGTAGCACAGAGATCGTTTTTAGAAGCCTTCAGTAAGTTCCTGTGGGGCATAGAGTAAAATCCAAATTCCTTACCCTGGCTTCCAAGGCCTCACGTCAGCAGATTCCTGGCACTTCTCCCACCTCATTTCATATCATGCTTTTCCTGGTACTCCAGCAGCAGGACTTCTTTCTGTTCCTCAAAACATCAAGTCCTTTCTTGCTTCTGGACCTTTTCACTTGCCTCTTTAGCCTGAAATGCTCTCTCCCAGCTCATGATGTGTCCGGATCTTCATCACATGATTTTCTGCTGTGATCTGCTATCACGGCACCACTTAGTACATCACAATTTATAATTGTCTTGTTTCTTTATTATTTTATTTGCATATATATTTCTCTTTGTAAGAATGTAAGCTTCATGAGATCAAACACCTTATTGCTATCTTGTTTATCTTTACATCCCAGTAGTAGAAGATCCTGGCATAGAGTAGGCACTCAACAAGTATTTGTTCAGTGAATGAATGAATGAACATAAGGAAATATGCTGTTCATCCATGCAAGTCTCCGTGACTAACAGTGTCAGAGAGTGAGGTGGCACAGAAGGTAACCTACATGCCAATAAAATACAAAGTGTAACTATATCTATGGGCAATTGAAAATAAGTAAATAAATGTGAAGGTTTTAACAGTTGACAAAGCAGTGCATAAAAATGGCAAACACATTATTATTCCAAGAGCTTTAATTATATTAACTCATTTAATTCTCACCACTACCCTACAAAGTAGGAGCTATTATTAACACCCATATTTTATAGACGAAGGAAGAGTCACAGAGGAGTTGAGTAAGTTAGTTGTTGCTCAAGATCACATTACTAGCAACTGTCAGGGCAGGGTATGAACCTAAGCAGTCTGCTTCCAGAGCCCATGCACATGACCCTCAAACTCCATGATTTCTCTAAAGCAGTCTGACAGGTCCTCAATGTGGACTTCGATACTAGATTATGAAAGCCAGGACCACATCTTATAAATGTTTGTATCCGCTTTGCACTTAATCCATTGCCTTATCTGTGATGGCCATGTATCAAATTGAATCAGATATTGAAACCCCTGAGAATGTCAGTAGTGTAAGTGTGGAAAAAAGAGTCCTAAACTAGAAGTTAAAATCAACAGGTTAGTTGGGAGAAAGTCCTAGAGATTGATAGGGAAAAAAAAAAAAAAAAAAAGAACATTAAATAAAAATGGGGAAGGTGGTGATAATAAATACCAACAATAGGGTTTTTATGGACTCTAGAAAAAAAAAAGGGTAAGAATGCATGTGTTTCTAGGGAGAGTGTGGCACTCAACAGAAAGAGGGGAACTTGAATATTTGATTAAACTGGGAAACATAACCCTTCAGTGATGAGGAATGACTCACTAGGCTTCATAGCTTGATGAAAATATCATCTCTTGAGGCCATGCAATTTCCATCTCTCTGATTCCGTATTTACCAAGCAACATTCAAATTTAAATTCAGTTTCCCAATGTTTACTGATCTGGATAAGATAACACTAAGAGACAGAAATCAAAAACACAAGCAAGCAACCTGTCTGCTTTAAAGCAAGAGTTTCTATTGAAAATTATTAAATTTGTCTCTATTACCAATGCAACCAGTCTGCTTGAAGTGCTTAATGCTGGGAGCTCTTCCAGGCTGTGGGGGTGGTACAAAGATTAGTGGGACATCGTTCCTTGTGTTCGTTTGTTCTGATTTAGAAAATAATATTCGAATCATATTCCCTGTCATTGAACATAGAGTATGTGACCCAGCTGAAGCTGGGCTTAGAAGGGCTCACAAGGACCACAAGGACACATCAGCTGGGCCCTGAGGTGTAAAGACAATAGCTAGGATAATCTTGGAAAATATCTTTTAGGGAAGAAAATATCTTTTAGGGAACTTTTCATTTAAGCCAATCAAACAGAACACAAAAGACTTTCCGTTCTTAATTTTTCTATTAACATTTAGTGAATAGAAAATTTGTTGGACCAACGAAGACCTTCCTGACTGTACCAATGATCATTAAGAAGGACAATTCAAAATGTAGGATCACAGTTTCTAGCCAATCAACGGTTTTGCTCATTTGTAATGTTAATATATACAGATGACTCTGTAACATTCCTTAGACTCGCAGACACGGCTCTGGCAGCATGCTTGTCCGCTTCCCACTTTTAAATTCTTGAATACATGCTGAATAAGACTTTCTTTTTGTTTTACTAAACTTTTGATGTTTTTTCCCTACACCGAACAGTTCTAGTATAAGCGTGTACAAGAGCCAGTGGAGAAATTGCCCATTAAATTCCTTGAGCTGCAGGACTGAAGGATCAAATTCTGGACCCACATTGAGTTCAGGCAACGTGTCTCCACTTGAAATACCCATATTCCCAGGGAGGCCATAAACTTTCTCATTCAGAGCACTTGCTCACTTGGTACCTGTTCTACCTTAATTCCTGCCTCTCCTCTATCCTGTGAACTGATGATCTAGCATGAGCATTTCCCACCTAGAAGCTCAGAAAATGCCTAGCCATCCATGGCAGTGACACCCTAATATTAGGGCCGTGACCCTTTTTAGTTGTGGCTTTGTGATAACTTGAGAGATAAAAATTGTCTGATTGACGCTAACTTGAAAGATTTTTGTTATTCACTTGCACCAAAAAGCTTCAAAAGAAAAAAAGTATTTTAAGGCTATCTTAAAAATGTTAATTTTCAGTTGAGAATTATGTAGCTTGATAGGTCTCTCTCTCTCAACATACACGCACTTCCTTCTCCCAGCTTACCACTACATAGTTTTCCAGTTTTAGCATTCCCCTAATGCTTACTAGAACTAGATCCACACATATCATATGGAATAAGGGTAGAGGAAAGGACTATGAAGATATGAAGGTGACATAATCTGGAAAGACTTGAATGAATGTTCATCACTGTAACCTTCACCCTTTGTCCTACTTGTCAGCTCCTAACATCTTATCATCTTCAGCATTACCCCTTAAGCTTCTGTGCATAGGTCATAAAGATCTTCAGAATTGCCTTCATCTTACATATCAATTAGGGTACAGATAAGACACATTCTAAGAGAAAGGGAGAGGAGGTTATTGAAGAACAGCTCTGTTTAATGGATAAGGAAGAGAGGCTGGATGGCTCTAACACTCACAGCTTTGTACTTGTGCACCTATGACCTCACTCTCATGTCATCATGGGAAAGCCTCAGATTCTTCTCTACTTTGGATCAAAATCAGTCTAAACTAAACATGAGGCTTTTTTCTTCCCAGCCCCTTTCTCCTCCATGCCATTACTTTTTCATAGTTAATGCCTATGTGGAACTAACTCACTGCACTGT